>NC_069503.1:902993615-903116115 GCF_027579735.1 Bombina bombina
TCTTCGCTTCATACCTTTTCCAAATTTTCCAAATTTGATACTTTTGCTTCTTCTGAGGCTATTTTTGGGAGAAAGGTTGGTGCCTTCCGTTTAGGCTCCTGTCTTGTCCCTCCCTTCATCCGTGTCCTAAAGCTTTGGTATTGGTATCCCACAAGTAAGGATGAAACCGTGGACTCAGTACATCTTGCAAAAGAAAACAAAATTTATGCTTACTTGATAAATTTCTTTCTTTTGCGATGTACCGAGTCCACGGCCCGCCCTGTCTATTCAAGACAGATAGTATTTTTTATTGAAAACTTCAGTCTCCTCTGCACCTTATAGTTTCTCCTTTTTCTTCCTTGGCCTTCGGTTGAATGACTGGGGGGTGGAGTTAAGGGGGGAGCTATATAGAGAGCTCTGCTGTGGTGCTCTCTTTGCCACTTCCTGTTAGGAAGAATAATATCCCACAAGTAAGGATGAAACCGTGGACTCTGTACATTGCAAAAGAAAGAAATTTATCAGGTAAGCATAAATTTTGTTTTACTTCAGGATGGCCTGGAGAAAGGTCTGTCAGTCAGTACTCTGAAGGGTCAGATTTCTGCATTGTCTATTCTTTTGCACAAATGTGTAGCAGATTTGCCAGATGTTAAAGTTTTGTTCAGGTCCTGGTCAGAATCAGACCTGTGTTTAAACCTGTTACACCTCCTTGGAGCCTTAACCTAGTTCTCAAAGTTTTGCAGCAGGCTCCGTTTGAGCCGATGCATGTTGTTGATATAAAATTGTTATCCTGGAAAGTTTGTTTTTCCTTGCTATTTCTTCCGCTCACAGAGTTTCTGAGCTTTCAGCTCTGCAGTGTGATTTCCCTGTACCTTATTTTTCATGCAGATAAGGCGGTCCTTCGTTCTAAATTGGGTTTTCTCCCTAAGGTGGTGTCGGACCGAAAGATTATTCAGGAAATTGTTGTTCCTTCTTTTTGTCCTAATCCTTCTTCCCATAAGGAACGTCTTTTGCATAACCTGGATGTTGTGCGTGCTCTAAAATTCTACCTTCAAGCTACTAAAGATTTTCGCAAAATCTTCTGCCCTGTTTGTTGTTTTCTCTGGAAAGCGTAAGGGTCAGAAGGCCACTTCTACTACCTTTTCCCTCTGGTTGAGTATGATTTGTTTCACAGCCTCCTGAGAGAATAACAGCTCATTCCACTAGGGCTGTCTCCTCTTCTTGGGCTTTCAAAAATGAAGCTTCTGTGGAACAGATTTGCAAGGCGGCAACATGGTCCTCTTTGTATACATTTTCCAAATTCTACAAAGTTGATACTTTTGCCTTGGCAGAGGCCTCTTTTGGGAGACAGGTTCTTCAAGCGGTGGTGCCTGTGTGGTTTAGGTCCTCCTGCCTTTTTCTCCCTCCCTTTTCATTCCGTGTCCTCTAGCTTGGGTATTGGTTGCCACTAGTAATTGGAATGACGTTGTGGACTCTCCATGCCTTAGGAAAGAAAACAAAATTTATACTTACCTTATAAATTTCTTTCTTTCCGGGCATGGAGAGTCCACTACCCCGCCCTCTTTTTTTAATTATGATTCGGCAGTTTTTTTTTGTTTTTTTTAGTAACCCTCAGGCACCTCTATACCCTTGTGTTTCTTCTTTTTCCATTTTCCTTCGGCTGAATGACTGGGGATTATGGGTAAGGGAAGTTACACTTAACAGCTTTGCTGTGGTGCTCTTTGCCTCCTCCTGCTGGCCAGGAGTTGAATATCCCACTAGTAATTGGAATGACGTTGTGGACTTTTCATGCCCGGAAAGAAAGAAATTTATCAGGTAAGCATACATTTTGTTATTACCCATTCCCTAGTTTTGCATAACCAACACAGTTTTATTATTACACTTTTTACCTCTGTGATTATCTTGTATCTAAGCCTCTGCAAACTGCCCCTTATTTTAGTTCTTTTGACAGACTTGCATTTTAGCCAATCAGTGCAGGCTCCTAGAAACTCCATGTGCATGAGCACAGTGTTATCAATATGAAACACATGAACTAACACTAGTTAGTGGTGAAAAACTGTAAAAATGCCCTAAGAGATGGCCTTCAAGGGCTTAGAAATTACCTTATGAACCTCCTAGATTTAGCTTTCAAGTAAGAATACCAAGAGAACAAAGCAAAATTGGTGATAAAAATAAATTGGAAAATTGTTTAAATTTACATGCCCTATCTGAATAATGAAAGTTTGTTTTGGACTAGACTGTCCCTTTAAGATTGCACATAAGCTTTCTTGTTAAATCCCTGGCCCCTGTTCTTGCAAGAGCAGGGCCTGTCAATCAACCCGAATGAACAAATTAAGAGGATAAGAACAGGGCCGCCATCAGGGGTGCCTCCTGTCAGGGGCCCAATGGGCCAGGGGGCCCCATGAGGCAAGAACAACTATTATTTTTTAATTTTGGCAGCCACCAGAGGTTACTACAGCAGAGTGCTATTGAGCGTGGGAAATGTTATTACAAGGATAGCATTTGAGAGGATTTTTGAGTGTACACTAAACCACTATGCACAGTGTGAGACAGACTTGGCACTTAAGTTTGTACAGTGTGTGCCTGAGTCACACGGCGGATCTCTTTCATTTGCAGAGGAGTTAGCACTTACTTAGTAAATGTTTTTTTATTTCTTTGTGCAGTTTCGGATTGTAACTTGAGTGTGGTAGTAGTTGTATGGTGGGGCCAGAGGTCCATAAAAACACATTTTTTTTTTTTTGCAATATGCAGCAGTGTATTTATGATTATTTGACAATGCTGTAGAATTTCAATATTTAAAGCCATGCAGCAATGTTTCCTCCTCAATACACAAATGGTAGGTGCCCTTTTGGCAGATATGAGGTTTTTTTTATTATATATAGTACTTTTCTTCATCTAGCCATCTACCCAGATCATTAATGTACAATTTTGAATTTACAGAATTATTTTTGTTTGCACATTTACTAATATGATTCTTTAAAAAGTGATCTCTTAATTTCTGCAATTTTTTTATCATGCATGTCACACACTGTTGATTTAAGGGATGCAATGCACAGAAATTTTACCTCCTGTGAGTGTTTCTGTGGGTGTCTGTGTGTATGTCTTTATTCTTTTGTTTGTTTCTCTATGAGTCTGTATGTATTTTTTTCTGTGGGTCTTTCTGTGAGGGTTGGTGTGTATGTCTTTGTGCATTTTCTGTGGATGTCTGTGAGGGTGTGTGCGTATGTCTTTGTGCTTTTTCTAAGGGTTTACTCTGTGAGGGCATGTTTATGTATGTCTTTGTGTATTTTCTCTGGATGCCTCTGTGAGGGTGGGTGTGTATGTCTTTGTGTGTTTTCTGTGGAAGTCTCTTTTAGGGTGGGTGTGTGTATGTCTGTGTTTTCTGTGGATGTCTCTGTGAGGGTGTGTGCGTATGTCTGTGTTTTCTGTGGGTGTCTCTGTGAGAGTGTGCGTGTATGTCTTTGTATGTTTTCTGTGGATGTCTCAGTGAGGGTGTGTATGTATGTCTTTGTGTGTTTATGTGGTTGTCTCTCTGTGTGTGTATGTCTTTGTATGTTTTCTGTGGGTGTCTCTGTGTGTGTGTGTGTGTGTATGTCTTTGTGTGTTTTCTGAGACTGTCTCTGTCAGTGTTTCCTTGGGTGTATGTGCAAGTTTGTGTTTGAGTTTGTGTGTGTGTGTGTGTGTCCATTGTCTGTTCCTTTTTAGAACATTTTGACCTTACTACTGATTATTCACATCTTTCTACAGTCTTTGAGACTGAGACCTTTCCGGAAGTCACCAATCCACCATTTAACCTTTAAATTATTGTTTAGGCAGTTCAGGCCCTTCCTTTCAGCCACTGCATGCTGTTGTCATCATTTAGTTGGCATCTTTTTTGACACAAATATAATCAGAACTCCATATTTTGTTTTATAAATCTTCTTTTTCCTCTTAAATGGAAAGCGTCCACAGCTACATTCATTACTTTTGGGAATTAAGAACCTGGCCACCAGGAGGAGACAAAGACACCCCAGCCAAAGGCTTAAATACTCCTCCCACTCCCCTCATCCCCCAGTCATTCTTTGCCTTTCGTCCCATGAGGTTTGCAGAGACGTATCAGAATTTTAAAATTTATTTTTTTGTCTCTTATGGAGGGTAGTACTCTTCGGCATGGGACAGGAGTTTTAAGTAATCCTGTCAGTCTCTCAGTGAGGGCTTGGATGAAAGTTTGAGTCCGGAGATGCAGGGAGAGTGTTTCTGCGAAACGATCCTGACTCATATTAACAGCTCCTCAAGCAATCGGCGTTGTCGAGCTTCGCTCTGCTGCCTGCTTTCTTCTCTCGAGTCCATGGCGGAGGCAATGTCACTATTCGTCACACTTGAAAGGCCATGTTCCTGTTCCATAGCATAGATTTTGGTAAGATCGTTTAATTTTACTTTATTGTCAATGTACTGTAATATGAATGTTTTCCAGAGAGGCTACCACACCTTTGCAGGTATAACTATATGACATAAGGGTCTCAATAAGACTCTGTTAGTATCTTGGAATCAAGGGTTAATATCTCCTGAGGGGGCTTATTGAACAGGGGGGTTTATAATCATATTTGTTATGTGATTCAACCTGCTTATGTGTGATGTTTATGGGCTCGTGGTTGGAACTTTGATGCCTTTGGAAGTGACGCGGCCTTTTGGTCGAGCGCGCTTTTTTTGGACTGTACGGTTCACCTTTTGTTCGGGCGTGGTTACGTTCTGTTCCCCATTTCCGCATTCCTGACCGTGTGGCGAAGGAGATATTCTAGTCCCCAAGGGTCTGATCATACAAGGTGGTGAGTGCCCCAGTCATTGTGGGTGTCAGGTGCCGTTTTTTGTTTTCATACTTCCATATTGATATTTCCTCTATCCAGTTATTGAGGATTCTGATGCTGAGACTGTGCTCGTTTCAGATTCAGTTACGGAGGATTCTGATAACGAGACTATTTTGATTTCAGATTCTGTGTCCGGTGATGACTCCGGTTTGGCCTCATTGACACGTCGACCAGTTTTGTTCCGTATGCCATATAAGAGTGCCTGGTTCCTCGTGCTCGGGGAATCAGGGGACTGCTGAGCCATCTGAGTGCTCAAGTTATCATTGTTTTATTATGTTCAACTAAGCATTCGAGAGGACCTGTGGAGTCGCGAGGCAGGAAAGGATTGTTTCAGTCCTTATAGCCTTCAGTCATAGATGGCCGGGCAGGGGAGTTTTCTGCTGCGTCACTCTATCTGACATCTGATTTCATCAGAAGTTAGAGTTTTCCTCCCCCCATGTGGTGGAGGGTTGGAGGGCTTAATACCTCTTACCGCAATTGAGCGGTTTGGCCTTCTTTTTTTTTAGGCCTCCGGATTTCTCCTTTTGGGCTTCATCCAACAGCTTGTACAGGATAGCTGTCTAGCATGCAGAAGGTTTGCAGTTTGAAACCAGTTGCAGCTCAGCTGTTTATAGTGTATCTAGATGCAGCTCTTACTCTTTGACGTGTACTGTCTGTATGAGTTATAAGAGACCTTTGGGTCTTCTTCCATTGTTTCCGGGGGAGTGGATCTCCTTTTAGGGATCTGTGTTTCCGGGTGATGGTTGTTCCCTGCGGGGACTTTGTTTAGCTCAGTGTTTTCCGGAGCTGGGTAGGCTTAGTGCCTGTCTCTTCCTTGTGTCCTTTGCTTGGGCGGAGGTGATAGGGTGACTAGTCCTGCTAGTAGGATTTTTTTGACCTTGAGGTATCCCTTGGTTGTCCTGAGGCTCTGAGAAGTATCTTCATATGACTTCTAGCCTTGCTCTTTGGAGCGTTGGACTTTAGCTAGGGGTAGTTCCTTCCTTTGGTCGGGGCTTTCGAGTTCTTCTTGCTATCCGGATTCTCTGGATATGCATCCATACCCTTGTGTCTGGCCTTTTGGCCAGTTGGGGTGTTTAGTTCTAGGGTAAGGTTTGCCTGAACTATTAGGTGCCCTACCTGTTTTTCCCCCTGAGACTTCTGGTTTGCTGAAGCTTCGCTTGGCCTTTTTTTCCTGACCCAGTCTTGGGTGGTTTTGGAATCTTGGATCTCAGGGCTAGTCGGGGTGTTCCACGGTAGTGGGAACTTGGGCTATGTCCTTGCTCCATCTACCTAACCTGGTCATGGTTGGCCAGGTTATCGGAGTATTTTTTTGCCACAGAGTAACCCATGTCATCTGGGGGTAGCTGGGCGGCTTGCGCCTCAAGATTGGTGGGTTTCTACCCAGCTGCTGGCGCTGGATTCCAGTTTCTGGTGCGCCTTGGGATGGCATTCCCCTGTTAGTTTGCCAGTGTAACCGTGGATTCTCTGCTCTGCAGGCGAATGGGTTGGCTGTGCCTCTGTTGGGCGAACTACTTGTGAGGGGGTCCTTTCGAGGACATTTACGGGGGATTTTTATTCTTCCCGTTTAGCCGGTGGCTTCGGGCCTTGAAGACGGTTATTGCCCTTCCAACCTCTTTCCCTTTTTCTTTAGGGGATATTCTCTTCCAAGGGAGACTGAGTACTTACTAGGGGATTCTCCTGGTCGGGAAGTGGAAGGTGGACTGGATTGAATTGCTGGTTCCATGTCAGACTGTGGGGCCTTGTTTTGATAGATCCTTAGGTCTATGGCCTTGTCTGTTTTTCAGAGTTGGGTTGTATTTTTACTCTGGGGGGATGGCTCTGCCATCTTTACGCTTGTTCCTGTACCATTTTTGGGATCTTTGTTCCCTTGTATTGGTGGCCCAGCTAGGTCTGCAGGTCATGATTCCAGAGCGGTCTATGGGTCACAGTATCCTTTGGGATGTGTGAGCTTGCTGAGTCTATTCTGTTAGCTCAGTCTGCTAGGAGATGGTTTTTCCTTTCTCCTTGCTTTGACAGGAGATGGTTCTGAGGGTATTCTCTCCTTTTCGGGGGGCCTTGATGGAGGCTTTGTGTTCCTCTTTTTAGGGACCTGTGAGTAGATCCGGCGGCTTAGGTTGCCTGGAGCGTGCCCTCTGTCAGGGGCTGTTTTGTGCGGTACGTTTCTTGATGACTGCTTCTTCTTCCTTGCAAGCTCCCTCTGTGTTGTCCTGTTATGGACTCTGTGTTCTCGAACTTGGGGTTTTGCCTGGGTCTATTACACGCTCTTTCACTGTCGAATACTTGGGTATTCTATGGGCAGGCACTGGGAGGACTTGGCGATCGGGCATGACATGCTGTTGTTGGTAAAACACTACACCTGTCAGATCGAGGATGTCAGCTGGAACGTTACCAGCATAACATTCACACCCATATGTCAGGATTGGAGGAGGACTGCTGGAACGTCACCATCAAAACATTCACACCCGGACGCGTGGATTGGTCAATCTTTCTAATTAGGCGGAGCCACTGGGCATAAATACCCGCCAGACCGTAACCTCGGTAAACCCTTTGAGAAAGCCGAGTTTGTCGGCGAAACATGTCAGGGGAGGTTGGGAGTTGATGGGCTCCGTTTATATGTGTTTTTAACCTAGCAGAAACTTAAACTCAAATCTTTGATAATTTAACTTAATTTGTCAGCTTATAAGCAGCCAATATGGATATTTATAGTTAACGCTATCCTAACAGCTAAGACTTATTATGTTACCTAATAATACAGGGACAGCTAGCTAAACCAATTTTTTGAACTGAAGTAAACAAACAATTCGTGCATTTTGTTATACTTGGAATATTATAAGTGGCTATAGTTATTGAATTATACATTAAGTTACAAATAATGGGGAAATAGCTAATTGATACTAGTAAAATTGGTACCGTTTTAATTCGGTCCAAATATATATAATATTGCTATCTCTCTATATTGAGAATACAATATATGGACTTTCATAACTATATATATGAACAGCCTTACTTTTTAGAAGTGAGCTAATTTAGTGGCCAAACCCAAATCAGTGGTGATAAGATACATTTTTTAACTAAATTACCTAATCGCCATCAACTAGATTATACTCTATACAGTATGTGAATGCTCACAGTCTAAAACATCGGTTATACCATAACATATAATAGTGATGGTTCAACATACATATGAATGCCAATACATGTGGAGTGGTTTGATCGGAAAAAAAATATTTTTAGTACTTGGTGTAAAAACTTCACTAAATAGTCAAATGTTTTTTGGAATGACCTTAAAACAATTTTTGACAAAGGTACTAAGTTGCTAATTATTAGACTATACTCTGCACACTAGTCAATGATCACAGCTCATTACAGATGATATACCATCTTATACAATACAGTTGGTACAACATACAGATGCATATTTAATCATCTGAAGTGGTCTGACTAGCAGTATCTTAGTCACCCAGTGCAAAAACACTTATTAGTGACATCATTTTGATTAATATCAGATCTAGTTACTGAAATTTGTGACAAACTTTAATTAGTAGAAGTCTAGGCACTTAGTGTAAATATCCTTACTTAACAGTGTTACAATTTCAAGGCTATTATACCGAGTTACTGAATCCCTAACAACTTTCTTTATATTTCACAGATTAAGTGATTTATTTGTACATGGTATACCACAATATACCATAACCACTTCAACTTGTTGATATAAAACAATCAGTATATTTACTCACCACACAAGAAGTATATCTTATATTTTTTGATTGTCCTCGTATCACCACTAATATATGGATTCATACAGTAGTTGGAGAACCTAGAGTTACCAACTAGATATACTAATACCTCTTACCATATATAATTCCACCTCCAGTAGTATTTTCAACACTGTCCCTAATTTAAGTGATTTAAGTTCCTGTAATTTTAAATGTTTTGTCTTACCATTCTTTTTAAAGTCCCAATAAAAGTTATATTTTAATAGCCTAGTTTATCCGCCACTCAATACTCTGTCGATACCATTAATTAAGGGAATCTGAGTGCTACTCATATGTACTTTTTTTAGAGGTAACACCTCTAATTTGGTTTCAATTGCTGGGAGGACTTTGCCTCTTTAGTTGCGTTCTATGCTTGCAGGTTGTTGGTGAGATGTCTTTTCGGTCTCCGTGCCCGGTATTATCCCGGGTTTGCCTGGTATAGGCGTGGCCTCTTTCCCTGTTTGGGTTCATTTGGGTCTCTGTGTGCTGGGCCCACTCTTGGAGGTGCTGTTTTTTGTATTAAGGGTTTCCTTGGTCCTCCTTTGTCTTGTTCCCCTTAGGGATTTCGACCGGTTCACCCTTCATTTGTGAGGGGTGAGTGGTGGGGGACCGTCTGTTGGGCGACGGTGACTCTTGGTGGACTGTTGGCTCAGTCGAGTCCGTTTTGCGGTCTCTGGTTTGGCTCTGGACTGGCTGGGAGTCAGTGTCACTGGGGCTTTTCCTTGAATTTTTTTCTCGGCTATGATCGAAGCGGGATTTTTTATTGGGTAGAGGCTCAGGACTGGTGCTCTCAGTATGGGCCGCCTATTGTACCCTCCCGTCTTGGCATTCAGTGTCCTCTATAGCTTGGGTTTTGTTACCCAAAAGTAATGAATGCAGCTGTGGACTCTTTCCATTTAAGAAGAAAAACATAAATTATGCTTACCTGATAATTTCCTTTTCTTCTGATGGAAAGAATCCACAGCTCCCCACCTGTAATTTTATGTGGGCGTCCTTATATTCTTCTGGCACCTTTTCACCCTGATATTTCTTCTACTGTTCCTTGTTCCTCGGCAGAATGACTGGGGGATGAATGGAGTGGGAGGAGTATTTAAGCTTTTGGCTGGGTTATCTTTGCCTCCTCCTGGTGGCCAGGTTCTTAATTCCCAAAAGTAATGAATTAAGCTGTGGACTCTTTCCATCAGAAGAAAAGGAAATTATCAGGTAAGCATAATTTATGTTTTTTGACAAAACTGTAGTCTACCTCATTACTTGTCAGGTCAATGTACACAAGTGTTGAGTCTGTTTGTGTGTTTCTTTGCGTGTCTGCTAGAGTGTCTATATGTGAATCCTTATGTGTGAATGTCTGTTTCAGTGTATGAGTGTGTCTGTGTGTTTCTGTGTTTGTGTGTTACTACCTTTACTACATTTCTAAGTTGGACTACACTTAAGAATAAAGTGCATATATGTTTTAGTCACCTCTTCAAAAATTGCACTTTTCAAAGGGGGGCTGATCAATGGTTAAGTCTGGGGCCCCAAAATTTCTAGTGGCGGCCCTGGATAAGAATCTGGAATTGGTTAGTGAATTTGTGATTGCAGCCTTCACAATGTGTCAGAAATTGCAAATGCAGCTTGAAAATTTGTCCCCATAGAAAGCAAAAACACAACACACAAGGTTTGTGTGTCTGTGTTTTGTTTTTTTAATAAAAAAGTTACTTGGCAAAAAAATCTAAATGACAGAAATGACAGTGTCCAGTTGCCTGAATTAATGCATGGGTGCATGACATGGCTTTTTAATGTTTCTTCCTTCTATAATGCCAACTTGTGACTAACATTGAAATCAGCAGCACACTCTTACAGAGTCTACCAAACACATACACTTCTGTTGTGCCTAGCAGTGGATAGCAGAGATGCGATGATGGCTTTCTCCAGACGTCTCCTCTTTTCCAGCACCAGTCCCTTTGTTGTAGTTGTGCCGTCTTACCCATCCTTAACCTCTAGCCTGAAGTGTTTGGTAGAACATTCTACCTCCTTATAAGACAGCAATTCACATATTTTTATCCTACAGTAACTTTTTTTTATTAAGAATAAGATATAAAATACTGGGTTTTGTGCTTTACGATTGTTTTGTGTCAGAGTGTAGCACAACAGCAGAAGACATTTAAAGAGACAACAGGGAATGATTACTCAATCCTTTTGTGCTTGAATGCATTGACTGTTTAATTAATGATTTATGCATTCATTTATTTATATTTTATTATTTACATGTGTTTTCCTCCATTAGGATTGCAGATGTGCGGCAGTTTATTATCCAATCCAGATCAGAATTTGCCCAGACTGATTTTGTTTTGGTAACTACATTTCCAAACCTAGAAATCACAGATGAAAGCCAAACACTGGAAGAAGCTAATATTGTGAACACTGTGATTCTTCAACGGCTGAAGTAATTTTGTTTTCACGTGGCCTGTTTCAAACATGTCTAGTGCCAATCAAACGTATTTACGGACTTACTTTAAACACCTTGTTTAACACTATTTTAACACTTTATTAACTAGCTGTGCTTATTTGGACTTGCACCCTCCAGTTTCTTTGCAAGAACACAGGTATCTACATGAAGTCACATTTAACTTTGCTAAAGACCTAAGTACAGGGAGAGACCCTGGGGCCTATTTATCACGCTCCGTATGGAGCTTGATGCCCCGTGTTTCTGGCGAGATCGCTGCTCCATAACCTGTCCACCTGCTCTGAGGAGGCGGACAGACATCTCTGGAAATCAACCCAATCCAATACGATTGGGTTGATTGACACCCCCTGCTAGCAGCCGATTGGCCGCAAATCTGCAGGGGGCAGTATTGCACCAGCAGTTCACAAGAACTGCTGGTGCAATTATAAATGCTGAGAGTGTATGCTGTCGGCATTTATCGATGTGCAGCGGACATGATCCACAATATCGGATCATGTACGCTTGCACCATCATAAATAGCCCCCGCTGTCTTAAATTTGACCATGGGGCCCAGTGGTTCCTCGTTAATTTGCTGGAAAATCAAGTATGATGTAAAAATACTGTGCAGTGTCTATATGTGACTAATATCTTGCTGCAGATAAGGATGTTGCCCTTGTAAATTATACTTGAAAATGTTAGCTAACATACTTCACTTTGCACATAGTGTCCTATACACATGCTAATTATTTTATTCTTTGTGTGTTGTTACATGCATTTTAGCACAGTATTCAAGACCTTTGGTTATATGAACACAAAGTAATGCATCTTATCCAAAGAATGCGTCTTGAATAAATATGAATAGACTTTTTTATATATAAATAGGTACAAACTTTCATATTGATTTGTTAAATATGATTTTAGGTTCACAAAGTTTTCAATTCTCACTATACTTTAAAACGATATTATGTCAATTGAGATCTCAGGACAAAACTAGTGCGCTAAATACTGTTTCAGAAAACATTTTATTGAACTCTAACCCATTTTATACTATTACACAAAATGTGTTATTACAAATGTGTATTGTCAAATAATGTATGATATGTGGATGTTCATTTAAGAGTATTATTTATTAAATGTTATTTATATTTAGGTATTACACTGAATAACAGAATACATTATTTTATGATGAAATTTAAATTTTGGGAGTTCACAATCTGGGCTAGATTACAAGTGGACTTCTAGCTCTAACTCCGCTAGAAGTAAGTTTTCTGCACGTGTTGGGTAGTGCTTTTGTATTACAAGTTGAAAGTAAAACATTTTCACTTGCGCGCTAACCCGATACACGTGAAAAGTCGAAGTTAGAATATCTTGCGCACGTTAACGTATTCCCCCATTCAAGTCAAATGAGCAAAATAAAGTGGGGGGAAAAAACACCCGACTCGCACACAAACCCTAACTTATATGATCACATGCGCTAAACCGACATGAAAATATGTATTTTTCAGATTCCAGTGTTCTTCACATTGCAGAATATGTTCTATGTGTTCATAAATACAAATTTTTACATATATCTGATGGTATTTTGGTAAAATATATATATACACCTATATATTTCTAGATGATTATATATAGGTATAGATATTTACATAGGAATATCTATTTAAAATTACATAGAACATATTCTGCTATGTGCAGAACACTGAAATGTGAAATATTTACAGTAAATACATAGTTAAAACCTTTATCAAATATGAATATTGTGTAAATATGCTTTTGCATGTTTTCATCTACTTGACAGCAAAGGGCTCCAAAGCACTTATATATATATATATATATATATATATATGTATACATATGTGTATATATGTCTGTAAATACATACGTACTGAAACTTCAGACCAGATTGTATCTTTGTGAACGTATTTTTAAAAGGAAACTTGCTATGGTGAACGAGCTTTCAAACGGGATTGTGCTTTAGTGAGCGTAAAGTCCAAACATTTTGACAGCAGTGCGTTTTCTAGGTTTTGCGCCTAAATTGTTAAACTCCTGTTCATAAAGTTGGAATGGAGTATTTTCATGTTTTACAATTTCAAGACTGTTAAAATCCCGTTTTAGAAGATAATACAAGCCCTTTTATTAGAAACCCGTAGTCTTCTTATTTTTAGAAGTAGATCAGGACAAACGAGAAAACGGCGCCTTCAAATCAATAAAAGGAAATCTAAAAACAATACTGTTAAAATATAAAAGTGACAATATAGTCATTGAGAAAAACATGCCCAGAATGCCCACCATGCCTGGATACAAATTGGATTCAGATTGCTTATTATTAATCAGGATACAGGATTTGGATTGCATAAGGTTAATCATACACATGTGAATGAGTATTTCCCAAACACACAGAATAAATGGGTTAATTCAAAATAACTTTACTATAACCTTAAGAGTTGTGAAAGGGCCATTGTATATGTCAGTTTCAAGTCACTTCACATTTTCTATCCTGATAACAACTAAACATACAAAAACCCCTGTTCGGGAACTCTTCTAGTGAAAACACGCTGATCATTTTGGGAGCAAATAGCTGACAGATTGTGATCAGCCTCTTGGTTCTACAAAGTAAATAATTTTCAAACTTTAAATCATGGATAAGTTGGTAAATTGTGAAAGCAAAAAAGTCCTAATCTCTCATATTTCAGATACAAATTTTGCGGATTTAAACACTGGCCATTTTAACACTGTGTTTTTGTTATATACAGGGAGTGCAGAATTATTAGGAAAGTTGTATTTTTGAGGATTAATTTTATTATTGAACAACAACCATGTTCTCAATGAACCCAAAAAACTCATTAATATCATAGCTGAATAGTTTTGGAAGTAGTTTTTAGTTTGTTTTTAGTTATAACTATTTTAGGGGGATATCTGTGTGTGCAGGTGACTATTACTGTGCATAATTATTAGGCAACTTAACAAAAAACAAATATATACCCATTTCAATTATTTATTTTTACCAGTGAAACCAATATAACATCTCAACATTCACAAATATACATTTCTGACATTCAAAAACAAAACAAAAACAAATCAGTGACCAATATAGCCACCTTTCTTTGCAAGGACACTCAAAAGCCTGCCATCCATGGATTCTGTCAGTGTTTTGATCTGTTCACCATCAACATTGCGTGCAGCAGCAACCACAGCCTCCCAGACACTGTTCAGAGAGGTGTACTGTTTTCCCTCCTTGTAAATCTCACATTTGATGATGGACCACAGGTTCTCAATGGGGTTCAGATCAGGTGAACAAGGAGGCCATGTCATTAGATTTTCTTCTTTTATACCCTTTCTTGCCAGCCACGCTGTGGAGTACTTGGACGCGTGTGATGGAGCATTGTCCTGCATGAAAATCATGTTTTTCTTGAAGGATGCAGACTTCTTCCTGTACCACTGCTTGAAGAAGGTGTCTTCCAGAAGCTGGCAGTAGGACTGGGAGTTGAGCTTGACTCCATCCTCAACCCGAAAAGGCCCCACAAGCTCATCTTTGATGATACCAGCCCAAACCAGTACTCCACCTCCACCTTGCTGGTGTCTGAGTCAGACTGGAGCTCTCTGCCCTTTACCAATCCAGCCATGGGCCCATCCATCTGGCCCATCAAGACTCACTCTCATTTCATCAGTCCATAAAACCTTAGAAAAATCAGTCTTGAGATATTTCTTGGCCCAGTCTTGACGTTTCAGCTTGTGTGTCTTGTTCAGTGGTGGTCGTCTTTCAGCCTTTCTTACCTTGGCCATGTCTCTGAGTATTGCACACCTTGTGCTTTTGGGCACTCCAGTGATGTTGCAGCTCTGAAATATGGCCAAACTGGTGGCATCTTGGCAGCTGCACGCTTGACTTTTCTCAGTTCATGGTCAGTTATTTTGCACCTTGGTTTTTCCACACGCTTCTTGCGACCCTGTTGACTATTTTGAATGAAACACTTGATTGTTCGATGATCACGCTTCAGAAGCTTTGCAATTTTAAGAGTGCTGCATCCCTCTGCAAGATATCTCACTATTTTTGACTTTTCTGAGCCTGTCAAGTCCTTCTTTTGACCCATTTTGCCAAAGGAAAGGAAGTTGCCTAATAATTATGCACACCTGATATAGGGTGTTGATGTCATTAGACCACACCCCTTCTCATTACAGAGATGCACATCACCTAATATGCTTAATTGGTAGTAGGCTTTCAAGCCTATACAGCTTGGAGTAAGACAACATGCATAAAGAGGATGATGTGGTAAAAATACTCATTTGCCTAATAATTCTGCACTCCCTGTATTATAGAGTTGTTACCTATTATTTATTGTTGTTAGGTAATTGATATACAGGGTTCTTCAAGGTAAATTAGTAATTTAACCATTTTCTGCCGCTTTAAATGGCAAACATGTTTTTACAATCCCCTCTTGTTTTTGTCTATAAAAATGTTGTAGATAGACAATAATATATTGATATAGTTAGATCTTTACAATTATTCCTTATGGCTTGTTTGTAGATTAGGTAACATATATGATGTAATAATCAGTTCAAATAATAAATCATACTGCCGTGAGTTACTAAAGTGGTCTTATGCCTTGGGCTCCTGTGAGTATGAATCCTCATGGTTCGCTCAAGGTAGACTGAATCAGTTCAGAGAAAAATATGTCCCAAGCTGTGTGAATGAATTCAGGATTCAGTTATCCCATATACGTACAGATATAGAGAATCAATGCAGTCTATCCTTGCACAAATCCTTGTCTGCCTGTAAAATGACAAATCCAGAACACTCTCTGTTTCATTTGTCTTATGTTCTGTTTTTTTACTCTCCCCATTAGTTTCTGACTGTTACTTTCCTTTTATTTTTATTTCTGTTTTTTCCCTCTTCATTTTGCATTTATCATTTTCATTTTTCACCCCTTCCCCCTTTCTCACCATTTTTTCTCTCTCCCTGATTATTTCTGACTTTTCCTACTAATAATGCTACATTTGTTTCTTTAACATACACAGTACAGCTCACAGGGTTATTGTATAACTAGGTGAAGATGACTTTTTATGATGGATTAGTACATAATTATTTTACAAGTATTATGTTATTGTATTACAACAGAAAGATGTTAAACTGATAAGAAGTAACACATGTTAAAAGGACGTGCACATTTAAGGAATTCCTTCCCATCCAGTATGTATATACTATTTGCTCACTTTTTAAATGTTTGTTTTTCATTTCTGCAGATTTTATATGTAAAGTTACCTTTGCCCTACTGACTGAATCTGAGAACCAAGACTTTTATGGGTTGTATGCAAAAAAAGTAATTTTGTGCAAATATAGATGAGATTATATTTGTAGAAATGCAAGTGATGCATTAAAATTAAGGCTAATATATCACTTTAAAACAATTGTGAACATAGAATTTACAAAAGACAGAAAAAAGATTGTTAAAGTGTATAATAGGTACTCAAAGGGACATAATACTCATATGTTAAATCACTTGATGCTGCATAAGTGTAAAAAGCTAATATAAAAATGTCACAAACACATCTCTATGTAAAAGGGAAGTGCTCTGTGAACCGTTATACTTCAGCTGCTGTCCAGCTGCAAGTTGGAAAAAAAATAGCCAATCAGCCTCAACAGTGCTGATGTCATGCATTGATTTGCTGTGATCTCATGAGATTTCACTGAAATCTTGTGAGATTTCATAATACATTTCCTTAAACTGAATAGGAAAATAACATGCCAGCTGCACATGCCCTTGCACGTACTGTCACTTTAAAGTCTCTTTACAGTGTGGTGGGAATACTTAGGCTCTTAAACAAATTATGAGGCCACTGCAAAATTACCTGTTTCTTTGGTTTTACTATTTAAAGGTATGTGCTTGAGTAAAATTAACATTTTTGTTTTATTCTATAAACTACTGAGAACATTTCTCCCAAATTTCACATAAAAAATATTGTCATTTAGAGTACTTATTTTCAGATAATGACAACTGGTCAAAATAACAAAAAAATGCAGTGTTTTCAGACCTCAAATAATGCAAAGAAAAGTTCATATTAATTTCTAAACAACACAATACTAATGTTTTAACTTAGCAAGAGTTCACAAATCAATATTTGGTGGATTAACCCTAGTTTTCAATCACAGCTTTCATGCTTCTTGGCATGCTCTCCACCAGTCTTTGACATTGCTGTTGGGTGACTTTATGTTACTCCTGGTGCAAAAATTAAACCAGCTTGTTTTTTTTTTTATTGCTACTGAAAATCCATCTTCCTCTTGATCAGATTCCAGAGGTTTTCAATCGGGTTCATGTCTGGAGATTGGGTTAGCCATGACAGAGCCTTGATCTGGTGGTCTTCCATCCACATCCTGATTGACCTGGCTGTGTAGCATGGAGCATTGTCTTGCTAGAAAAAACAATCCTCAGAGTTGGGGAACATTGTCAGTGCAGAAGGAAGCAGGTTTTCTTCCAGGATAACCATGTACGTAAATGTGTTCATGCCTTCTTTCACAAAGATAAATCTGCCTGATTCCAGCCTTCAAAACACCCACAGATCATCACTGATCCTCCAACAAATTTCACAGTGGGTGCAAGATGCTGTGGCTTGTAGGCCTCTTCAGGTCTCCGTCTAACCATTATCGTATATGATCGGGTTGATTGATACCGCCTGCTAGCAGCCGATTGGCTGCAAATCTGCAGGGGGTAGCATTGCACGATGATTGTTTGTGCAATTATATATGCCAGCAGTGTATGCTGTCGGCATTTATCGATGTCCGCCAGACATATGATAAATTAGCCCCCAAGTGTTATATCTCACTACCTTTCCTAAAATATTGAAATAATGACAGTTTAAGACTTATATGCTCTGTCTAGGTATTGCACTAAGGTTCAGTTGTGTTGTCCTTATGTTGTACATTAAATTGTATTAAATGTTTAATATGTATTCTTACTGTATCATTTGTTAACATTGATCTAAATACCATTTTTTATTTTAAATATAAAAAAAAAATGTTTCCTTTCAAAGTGTGTTTTCCTATACAACCATTTTTAGACAACAAATAAATGTGGTATGATTTCATTGGATGGGATACTGTTACTGCCAAATAAAACATTACATGGGATTTGTTGATTTTTTTTATATATTTAAATAAATTGTTAAATGCCTAAATCTTGATAGCTTATTAATGCTTTATTTGGGGTTACTAGATTTTATTTGTATTTTCTATTTGAATAGATATGAAACACAATATTTTTCTTTTGTGATTCAGACAGAGCATATCATTTTAAAAAAAGTTTCCAATTTACTTCTATTATCAAATTTTCTTTGTTCCCATGATATTCTGCCTTAAAGAGATACATAGGTAGGCATCTGAAGCACTACATGGCAGCAAATAGTGCTGCTAAAACTGCTGCCAAATAGTGCACTAGAAATGGGACGATTCCTAATCATACGTTGATAATAGAAGTAAATTAGAAAGTTGTTTAAAATTGTATGCTCTGAGGCCTATTTATCAAGCCATCAACCGCAAATACGCAGAAATTCCGCAGCGTAATTGTGGCGAGCTTGATTCGACCTAGTTATCAAAGCCTACAGACTGGCAAAAGTTGACGTAACATACGATCGGCAAGTCTCAATCTGACACAGATCGATGCTTACGTCATTACAGATGTTCCGAATACAAATTTGGCACTATTTGACACCTTTTCCAAGTTAACAAATTTCTAACAGGTATGCTTGTCACTATTCCGGCCCAGCGTACCTGGTTTTTAATCCGCCACCCTGGAGGCCGCGGATGCCATAGGAATCAATAGGAGTCTGAAAGCAGCAAAAGCTTATGTTCGTTGCTGCCCGATATCCCATTGATTTCTATGGTAGAAAACAAATTACGTTTACACCTAACACCCTAGCATAAGCCCAGAGTTTAAACCCCCCTAATCTGCTGCCCCGACATTGCCGCCACCTACATAAAGTTATTAACCCCTATCCCGCCGCTCCCCGACCCCACTGTAATAAAATTATTAACCCCTGGCCTCCCACATCGCTACCATTAACTAAATCTATTAACCCCTAAACCAGCAGCCCCCACATCGCCATAAACTAAATTAAGCTATTAACCCCTAAACCTAACAACCCGCTAATTTTACATTAAAATGACCTCATCCCTATCTTATAATAAATTAAAACTTACCTTTAGAATTAAAATAAACTATATTGGCGTGTCTAGGCGGCGTCCATGATAGGACGTATTATCAGGAGCTCTAGGAGAGAATCTGTACAATCCGCCGATTATATGCAGATATTTGCAGCATTTTCGAGAGAAAACATTATATGTATCTGCAATGCAACTTACTGAACGGTAATATCTCAAATTTGCTGTTATAATGACCCTTGAGTGATGATCTAGACTGCTGGGGCCTCTGGCGGTGGCCTTCTCGTGAGTACTCAGCTCCCCCCCTCTCCGGTCACCCGGGTAAGGCATTCCCTATTGGATTGCAATTTCTCTGAACAATTGATTGAGAGTCTAATTACGGAAAGATATAACTCTTTACTTGTGACTAAGCTCGAAGGTGAGTTACATACAAAACGTTTCGTAAATGGAGACCATAGATAAGTGGGAAACCAAGATGACGCAGCTTGTACGTGATCACCTTCGGACCTTAGAGGAAGATTTATGTGAGCTCTTTATTAGACCTGCGATCACGACAGCCCCGCCAAGGGAAAATTATTGCGACAACAAACCTTCCAGACTTGGTTAACACAAAGGCTTCTAACCTTAACAATCTAAAAGGAAGTCACTGGCGAATACATATAGAGCCAGAACCAGCCTGGGAGTGTGACCAAAGGAACTGGGCAGACAAAGAGGCTTTGGTGAGCGATCTATTAAGGGCACATAGCTATAGGCGGATTTTGACAGAATTAAAGATGGAGGATTCAGCTGCCCCAGTAGTACCAACAAAGTTCCCTCTTGACACCCGATCGGCACAAGCGGAAGGACATGATAACCAGAGTGAGGCTCCTGCAGGAGTAGCGATACCGGAGATCCCTGACACTCAGCAGTTTGTGACAGAAGACAGAGACCGGAAAGGCGGTAAGCTGCTCTCTGATCGTAGTTGTGGGGTCCTAGTGACACTCAGATGATCTATTTTGAAGTCACAGACTTCTTCATCTCACGGAACTCTCAAGATGGTGAACGGATACTCCTGTTACTGTAAGCTCCTGGAACTTTGCAAGACGCTGGTTCTATCCTATAGACTCTTGTTACAGAGGTCAGATATGTCTCTCAGTAGAGTAGGAGTGGGCTAATTTTTCCATTCATGGGGCTATTTTCAGTTACCTATCACTTATCAGGAGCCGGTAACTATGTGTCATAACCCCTATGATTAAACGGACTCTTTAGATGTCTACTTGGACTGATGCATGACATTGAGGAATATGCCCTTTGGCTCTTTCATCCTCTGTGGGATTAGCAGTTATTGTCCCTTATTGCTACAAGTTTAATGTTTTGGATACTACTGCCCTTAATATCAACCCATATTTAGTGCTTATTCTTTCTGGCCCAAACTATATTAATTGAGTTGTATTATATGCATGTTGAGATTGTATCTGACAAAAAGCTGTACATAATTCTGTCATGACAATGTATATTATAGTTTTAGCTGCGACTCCCTAGTATAAACCAGTCATTTTGTTCTGCGTCTAATGACAGCTCTCTAGGGTGTCTTGTATGTTCCCATTCTGGATTATGTAATATTTATGTATTGTACAATGAATTGCATATTCCTTCCATAAGATTTCATTGTATATAGCAAATTTTATGTACAGGCGGAAGTTTTTATTTTAGTTACTTAGTACTCACTGAACATGGTCACCTACCCTTAAATTTAGCAAGAGCTATTAATACTCCTCACTATGGGTATGTGTTCACCTTTATTTTGTAGCCAACACATCTAGGTATTTATATATACATATTTAGAAGATCTCATATTGGGGTTAGGTCCTTATCCCTTTTCCCTCTGCTACTCAGATGGTCAACTGGAATAGAGTATTGAGGCTGTGCTGCTAGCAGCCGAAACGGCGCAGCCCAATGTATAGTACTATTGAACTTCTCTACCTATGTAGCTATAGATGGTAAGTTAAAAGGTTTGTGTTAATCTTCACCCAGACCATGCAATACTAGATCCATGATCACCCCGCCTACTAGACACAATCAGAGGAGTATATATAGGAACTTTGGATTGATAATGTATCATAAAGCGCAATTTTTCTTTGATAGGGCAGAAAGAGATCACCCTTGTTGCTAATCTATAGTAGTTTCTCCAACATAGGTGTGTCCGGTCCACGGCGTCATCCTTACTTGTGGGATATTCTCTTCCCCAACAGGAAATGGCAAAGAGCCCAGCAAAGCTGGTCACATGATCCCTCCTAGGCTCCGCCTTCCCCAGTCATTCTCTTTGCCGTTGCACAGGCAACATCTCCACGGAGATGGCTCAGAGTTTTTTGGTGTTTAAATGTAGTTTTTATTCTTCTATCAAGAGTTTGTTATTTTAAAATAGTGCTGGTATGTACTATTTACTCTGAAACAGAAAAGAGATGAAGATTTCTGTTTGTAAGAGGAAAATGATTTTAGCAACCGTTACTAAAATCGATGGCTGTTTCCACACAGGACTGTTGAGAGGAATTAACTTCAGTTGGGGGAAACAGTGAGCAGACTTTGGCTGCTTGAGATATGACACATTTCTAACAAGACTTGGTAATGCTGGAAGCTGTCATTTTCCCTATGGGATCCGGTAAGCCATTTTCTTAATTTTCAATATAAGAATACAAGGGCTTCACAAGGGCTTTAAAGACTGGTAGAAATTTTTCTGGGCCAAAACGATTACTATATAAGCATGTTTAATGGTTTATAACTTAGGAGAGTTATTTTAATCTTGGCAAATTGTTAAAAAAACGGACAGGCACTGTATTGGACACCTTTTTCACTGGGGGCCTTTTCTAGTCATAGGCAGAGCCTCATTTTCGCGCCACTAATGCGCAGTTGTTTTTGAGAAGCAAGGCATGCAGATGCATGTGTGAGGAGCTCAGATCCACTGAAAAAGCTTATTGAAGGCGTCATTTGGTATCGTATTCCCCTCTGGGCTTGGTTGGGTCTCAGCAAAGCAGATACCAGGGACTGTATAGGGGTTAAATGTAAAAACGGCTCCGGTTCCGTTATTTTAAGAGTTAAAGCTTTCAAATTTGGTGTGCAATACTTTTAAGGCTTTATGACACTGTGGTGAAATTTTGGTGAATTTTGAACATTTCCTTCATACTTTTGCGTATATTCAGTAAAAAAGTGTGTTCAGTTTAAAATTTAAAGAGACAGTAACGGTTTTATTTTAAAACGTTTTTTGTGCTTTGTTACCAAGTTTATGCCTATTAACATGTCTGAACTATCAGATAGACGATGTTCTGTATGTTCGGAAGCCAAGGTTCCTATCCATTTAAATATATGTGATAAATGTGACAAACAAAGTAGGGACAATGATACCACTGATAATAATGTTGCCCAAAACGATTCCTTAAGTGAGGGGAGTAAGCATGGTACTGCATCATCCCCTTCTATGTCTACACCAGTCTTGCCCACTCAGGAGGCCCCTAGTACATCTAGTGCCCCAATCCTCCTTACTATGCAACAATTAACGGCTGTAATGGATAATTCTATTAAAAACATTTTAGCCAAAATGCCCACTTATCAGCGTAAGCGCAACTGCTCTGTTTTAGATACTGAAGAGCATGAGGACGCTGATGATAATGGTTCTGACATGCCCTTACACCAGTCTGAAGGGGCTAGGGAGGTTTTGTCTGAGGGAGAAATTTCAGATTCAGGAAAAATTTCTCAACAAGCTGAACCTGATGTTATTACATTTAAATTTAAATTGGAACATCTCCGCGCTCTGCTTAAGGAGGTGTTATCTACTCTGGATGATTGTGACAATTTGGTCATTCCAGAGAAATTATGTAAAATGGACAGGTTCCTAGAGGTCCCGGTGCCCCCCGAAGCTTTTCCTATACCCAAGCGGGTGGCGGACATTGTAAATAAAGAATGGGAAAGGCCCGGCATACCTTTTGTCCCTCCCCCTATATTTAAGAAATTATTTCCTATGGTCGACCCCAGGAAGGACTTATGGCAGACAGTCCCCAAGGTCGAGGGGGCGGTTTCTACTCTAAACAAACGCACCACTATCCCTATAGAAGATAGTTGTGCTTTTAAAGATCCTATGGACAAAAAATTAGAGGGTTTGCTTAAAAAGATGTTTGTTCAGCAAGGTTACCTTCTACAACCAATTTCATGCATTGTTCCTGTCACTACAGCAGCGTGTTTCTGGTTCGAGGAACTAGAAAAGTCGCTCAATCAAGCATCCTCTTATGAGGAGGTTATGGGCAGAGTTCAAGCACTTAAGTTGGCTAACTCTTTTACCTTAGACGCCACTTTGCAATTAGCTAGATTAGCGGCGAAAAATTCAGGGTTTGCTATTGTGGCGCGCAGAGCGCTTTGGCTAAAGTCTTGGTCAGCGGATGCGTCCTCCAAGAACAAATTGCTTAACATACCTTTCAAGGGGAAAACGCTGTTTGGCCCTGACTTGAAAGAGATTATTTCAGATATCACTGGGGGTAAGGGCCACGCCCTTCCTCAGGATAGGTCTTTTAAGGCTAAAAATAAACCAAATTTTCGTCCCTTTCGCAGAAACGGACCAGCCTCAAGTTCTACATCCTCTAAGCAAGAGGGTAATACTTCTCAAACCAAGCCAGCCTGGAGGCCAATGCAAGGCTGGAACAAAGGTAAGCAGGCCAAGAAACCTGCCACTGCTACCAAGACAGCATGAGATGTTGGCCCCCGATCCGGGACCGGATCTGGTGGGGGGCAGACTTTCTCTCTTCGCTCAGGCTTGGGCAAGAGATGTTCTGGATCCTTGGGCGCTAGAAATAGTCTCCCAAGGTTATCTTCTGGAATTCAAGGAGCTACCCCCAAGGGGAAGGTTCCACAGGTCTCAATTGTCTTCAGACCACATAAAAAGACAGGCATTCTTACATTGTGTAGAAGACCTGTTAAAAATGGGAGTGATTCATCCTGTTCCATTAGGAGAACAAGGGATGGGATTCTACTCCAATCTGTTCATAGTTCCCAAAAAAGAGGGAACATTCAGACCAATCTTAGATCTCAAGATCCTAAACAAATTTCTCAAGGTTCCATCGTTCAAAATGGAAACCATTCGGACAATTCTTCCTACCATCCAGGAAGGTCAATTCATGACCACGGTGGATTTAAAGGATGCGTATCTACATATTCCTATCCACAAGGAACATCATCGGTTCCTAAGGTTCGCCTTTCTGGACAAGCATTACCAGTTTGTGGCACTTCCATTCGGATTAGCCACTGCTCCAAGAATTTTCACAAAGGTACTAGGGTCCCTTCTAGCGGTGCTAAGACCAAGGGGCATTGCAGTAGTACCTTACTTGGACGACATACTGATTCAAGCGTCGTCTCTACCACAAGCAAAGGCTCATACGGACATTGTCCTGGCCTTTCTCAGATCTCACGGGTGGAAAGTGAAAGTAGAAAAAAGTTCTCTATCTCCGTCAACAAGAGTTCCCTTCTTGGGAACAATTATAGACTCCTTAGAAATGAGGATTTTTCTGACAGAGGCCAGAAAATCAAAACTTCTAAGCTCTTGTCAAGTACTTCATTCTGTTCTTCTTCCTTCCATAGCGCAGTGCATGGAAGTAATAGGTTTGATGGTCGCGGCAATGGACATAGTTCCTTTTGCGCGAATTCATCTAAGACCATTACAACTGTGCATGCTCAGTCAGTGGAATGGGGATTATACAGACTTGTCTCCGACGATACAAGTAGATCAGAGGACCAGAGATTCACTCCGTTGGTGGCTGACCCTGGACAACCTGTCACAAGGGATGAGCTTCCGCAGACCAGAGTGGGTCATTGTCACGACCGACGCCAGTCTGGTGGGCTGGGGCGCGGTCTGGGAACCCCTGAAAGCTCAGGGTCTTTGGTCTCGGGAAGAATCTCTTCTCCCGATAAATATTCTGGAACTGAGAGCGATATTCAATGCTCTCAAGGCTTGGCCTCAGCTAGCAAAGGCCAAATTCATACGGTTTCAATCAGACAACATGACGACTGTTGCGTATATCAACCATCAGGGGGGAACAAGGAGTTCCCTGGCGATGGAAGAAGTGACCAAAATAATTCAATGGGCGGAGACTCACTCCTGCCACTTGTCTGCAATCCACATCCCAGGAGTGGAAAATTGGGAAGCGGATTTTCTGAGTCGTCAGACATTTCATCCGGGGGAGTGGGAACTCCATCCGGAAATCTTTGCCCAAATAATTCAATTGTGGGGCATTCCAGACATGGATCTGATGGCGTCTCGTCAGAACTTCAAGGTTCCTTGCTACGGGTCCAGATCCAGGGATCCCAAGGCGACTCTAGTGGATGCACTAGTAGCACCTTGGAGCTTCAACCTAGCTTATGTGTTCCCACCGTTTCCTCTCATTCCCAGGCTGGTAGCCAGGATCAAACAGGAGAGGGTATCGGTGATCTTGATAGCTCCTGCGTGGCCACGCAGAACTTGGTATGCAGACCTGGTGAATATGTCATCGGCTCCACCGTGGAAGCTACCTTTGAGACAGGACCTTCTTGTTCAAGGTCCGTTCGAACATCCGAATCTGGCCTCACTCCAACTGACTGCTTGGAGATTGAACGCTTGATTTTATCAAAGCGAGGGTTCTCAGATTCTATCATTGATACTCTTGTTCAGGCTAGAAAGCCTGTAACTAGAAAAATCTACCATAAAATATGGAAAAAATATATCTGTTGGTGTGAATCTAAAGGATTCCCATGGAACAAGATAAAAATTCCTAAGATTCTATCCTTTCTTCAAGAAGGTTTGGAGAAAGGATTATCTGCAAGTTCTTTGAAGGGACAGATTTCTGCTTTATCTGTTTTACTTCACAAAAAGCTGGCGGCTGTGCCAGATGTTCAAGCTTTTGTTCAGGCTCTGGTTAGAATCAAGCCTTTTTACAAACCTTTGACTCTTCCTTGGAGTCTCAATTTAGTTCTTTCAGTTCTTCAGGGGGTTCCGTTTGAACCCCTACATTCCGTTGATATCAAGTTATTATCTTGGAAAGTTTTGTTTTTGGTTGCAATTTCTTCTGCTAGAAGAGTTTCAGAGTTATCTGCTCTGCAGTGTTCTCCTCCTTATCTGGTGTTCCATGCAGATAAGGTGGTTTTGCGTACTAAACCTGGTTTTCTTCCGAAAGTTGTTTCTAACAAAAATATTAACCAGGAGATAGTCGTGCCTTCTTTGTGTCCGAATCCAGTTTCAAAGAAGGAACGTTTGTTGCACAATTTGGATGTAGTTCGTGCTCTAAAATTCTATTTAGAGGCTACAAAGGATTTCAGACAAACATCTTCCTTGTTTGTTGTTTATTCTGGTAAAAGGAGAGGTCAAAAGGCAACTTCTACCTCTCTCTCTTTTTGGCTTAAAAGCATCATCAGATTGGCTTATGAGACTGCCGGACGGCAGCCTCCTGAAAGAATCACAGCTCATTCCACTAGGGCCGTGGCTTCCACATGGGCCTTCAAGAACGAGGCTTCTGTTGATCAGATATGTAAGGCAGCGACTTGGTCTTCACTGCACACTTTTACCAAATTTTACAAATTTGATACTTTTGCTTCTTCTGTGGCTATTTTTGGGAGAAAGGTTTTGCAAGCCGTGGTGCCTTCCATCTAGGTGACCTGATTTGCTCCCTCCCATCATCCGTGTCCTAAAGCTTTGGTATTGGTTCCCACAAGTAAGGATGACGCCGTGGACCGGACACACCTATGTTGGAGAAAACAGAATTTATGTTTACCTGATAAATTACTTTCTCCAACGGAGTGTCCGGTCCACGGCCCGCCCTGGTTTTTTAATCAGGTCTGATGATTTATTTTCTCTAACTACAGTCACCACGGTATCATATGATTTCTCCTATGCAAATATTCCTCCTTTACGTCGGTCGAATGACTGGGGAAGGCGGAGCCTAGGAGGGATCATGTGACCAGCTTTGCTGGGCTCTTTGCCATTTCCTGTTGGGGAAGAGAATATCCCACAAGTAAGGATGACGCCGTGGACCGGACACACCGTTGGAGAAAGTAATTTATCAGGTAAACATAAATTCTGTTTTTATGTATAATTGCCTATTAGTGCGCTATCCTGCAGGTTAATGAGGTATTTACATACTATTGAGTTTACCTTGCCCTAAACCTTGTCTAACTAACCATGTCAATGTGCGGACACCTAACACCCCTCTTAGATACTTTCTTAAGGAATTGATTGCCGTATACTAGTTGAACATCAGGCCTTAAAAAAAAACAGCTGAGTACAAGCATCCTTCAAAGTTACCTCTAAGGTATTATATGCCCTAATTTGACATGGCCTCCTAGTTATTTTTCCCCATCTTATCTCACATATGTGATACAAAGGATTTTATTTTGCTGCACTACTTCCTTGATATTATATTTAGACTCAATGTTGGTTATGATATACTTGAAGTTAATTACATATGCGCAAGTTCTACATACTTATAAGTAAAAAAATAAGATTCACAGATTGGGACCCAAGAGTAGTCTCTTACAGTTTCTAATAATCCTATTTAGCTGGGGAATAGGTAGTAAAGGGTTTATCTATCTTTATACAATAACAATTTTGGTGTAGACTGTCCCTTTAAGACACACTGAAGGACATTGTACAGTAATGGTTTTATATGCACAAATAAAAATGTACATGGAGGAAAAAAAATAAAAAAAATAAAAATAAACTATATTAACCCCTTAATGACCGGACCATTTTTCAATTTTCTTACCCTTAATGACAATGGCTATTTTTACATTTCTGCAGTGTTTGTGTTTAGCTGTAATGTTCCTCTTACTCATTTACTGTACCCACACATATTATATACCTTTTTTCTCGCCATTAAATGGACTTTCTAAAGATACCATTATTTTCATCATATCTTATAATTTACTATAAAAAAAAAAAAAAAATATGAGGAAAAAATTGAAAAAAAACACTTTTTCTAACTTTGACCCCCAAAATCTGTTACACATCTACAACCACTAAATAACACCCATTCTAAATAGTTTCTAAATTTTGTCCCGAGTTTAGAAATACCCAATGTTTACATGTTCTTTGCTTTTTTTGCAAGTTATAGGGCAATAAATACAAGTAGCACTTTGTTATTTCCAAACCACTTTTTTTCAAAATTAGCGCTAGTTACATTGGAACACTGATATCTGTCAGGAATCCCTGAATAGCCATTGACATGTATATATTTTTATTTAGAAGACATCCCAAAGTATTGATCTAGGCCCATTTTGGTATATTTCATGCCACAAAACTGTTTTAGGTTTAATTTTAGCTTTAGTGTAGTGTAGTAGACAACCCAAATTATTGATCTAGGCCCATTTTGGTATATTTCATGCCACCATTTCACCGCCAAATACGATCAAATAAAAAAAAACTGTTACATTTTTCAAAATTTTAGGTTTCTCACTGAAATAATTTACAAACAGCTTTTGCAATTATGGCACACATGGTTGTAAATGCTTCTCTGGGATCCCCTTTGTTCAGAAATAGCAGACATATATGACTTTGGCGTTGCTTTTTGGTAATAATAAGGCCGTTAAATGCTGCGCACCACACTTGTAATATGCCCAGCAGTTAAGGGGTTAATTAGGTAGCTTGTAGGGTTAATTTTTAGCTTTAGTGTAGAGATCAGCCTCCCACCTGACACATCCCACCCCCTGAACCCCCTCAAACAGCTCTCTTCCCTCCCCCACCTCACAATTGTCACCGCCATCTTAAGTACTGGCATAAAGTCTGCCAGTACTGAAATAAAAATGTTTTTTTTTTTTTCATATAGTCTGCAGTGATGGATCCCCCCTTACCCCACAACCTCCCTGATCCCCCCTCATACATCTCTCTAACCCTCCCCCTCTACCTATTTGCCGCCATCTTGGGTACTGGCAGCTGTCTGCCAGTACCCAATTTGCCCCCAAAAATAGTTTTTATTAACTTTTTTATATAAAACATTTGTTTTCTGTAGTGTAGCTGGCCCCCCTAAATAATCTACTTCCCTCCCCCTCCCAGATCCCTTACTAAACAACAGAGATCCCCCTGCATCTGCCTCTGTATTTTTTTTTTTTTTACTTGCGGGCATTTTTTGCGTGCACACGCGCGCACCCGCCCCCCCGGCCGCAACCGCTGACAAAGCTTTGAGACATTGGGATTTTACCGATAAGGAAGTTAGAGCATACCCTCCTCCTACAAGCTGCTCCCACCCACCAACGAATGTGTGAACAACAATTGCCGATGCAGAGAGGGCAACAGAGTGGCCCTTTGTGCATCGGTGGGTAAAATAGGGGATTGCAGTGAAGCCTCAATATTGAGGCATCACTACAATCCCTTGTAAGCAGCTGGAAGCGATCATGATCGCTTTAAGCACTTCTAACAACAGAGGACGTACCAGTTACGTCAATTGTCATTAAGGGGAGTTTTTCCAATGACGTACCTGGTACGTCCTCTGTCATTAAGGGGTTAAACTATTAATTAACCTACCCTAATTATTACTAAAATTACATTTAAACTATATTAAACTATTAATTAACCTACCCTAACTATTATACTAAAATTACATTAAACTACCAATTAAATTGACTATATTACATATTTAAAAACCTAACCCTACTCAAATTATTTAAATCTACAATTAAAAATTACAAAAAAATAAACGCTGTTACAAAAAAATAAAAAACACTAAGTTACAAAAAATATAAAATACTAAGTTACAAAAAAAAAACACAGTATCAAAAATAAAAAAAGAATTACACCTAATCTAATAGCCCTATCAAAATACCCCCCCCCTTACCTCAATAAAAAAAAAAACCCAAGCCTTCAATACACTACCAATGGCCCTTAAAAAGGCCATTTGCGGGGCATTGCCCTAAAGAAATCAGCTCTTTTACCTGAAAAAAAAAATACAAACACCCCGCAACAGTAAAACCCACCACCCACACAACCAATCCGCCCAAATAAAAAACCTATCTAAAAAACCTAAGCTCCCCATTGCCCTGAAAATTGAATTGAGCCATCATTCTATTGGCTATTCCAATCAGCCAATAGAATGCAAGCTCAATCCTATTAGCTGATTGGATCAGTCAATAGAATGAAAGCTCAATCCTATTGGCTGATTGCAACAGCCAATAGGATTTTTTCCCCTTTAATTCCTATTGGCTGATAGAATTCTATCAGCCAATAGGAATGTAAGGGATGCCATCTTGGATTACATACCTTAAAGGGAAACTTCATTCTATGTTGACCATCGGAAGAGGAGGATGCTCCGCGCCGGATGTCTTGAAGATGAATCTGCTCCGCGCCGGATGGATGAAGATAGAAGATGCCGTCTGAATGAAGACTTCTGCCGGCTTCGATGAGGACTTCGGCCCGCTTGGATGTAGACTTCTGCCGGCTTCGATGAGGACTTCTGCCACTTGGATGAGGATGGATGTCCGGTCTTTGAAAACTGTAAGTGGATCGTCGGGGGTTAGTGTTAGGTTTTTTTTAAGGGTTTATTTGGTGGGTTATATTTTTAGAGTAGGGACTTTGGGCAGTAAAAGAGCTAAATGCCCTTTTCAGGGCAATGGGGAGCTTAGGTGTTTTAGATAGGGTTTTTATTTGGGAGGGTTGGTTGTGTGGGTGGTGGGATTTACTGTTGGGGGGTGTTTGCATTTTTTTTGTTCAGATAAAAGAGCTGATTTCTTTGGGGCAATGCCCTGCAAAAGGCCCTTTTAGGCTAGGGTTTTTTATTTGGAGGGGCTTTTTTATTTTGATAGGGCTATTAGATTGGGTGTAATTGTTTTTTTATTGTTGATACTGTTGTTTGTTTGTTTTTGTAACTTATTGTTTTTTATTTTTTTGTAACTTGGAGTTTTTTATTTTTTGTAACAGCGTTTATTTTTTGTAATTTAGTCATTTTTAATTGTAGATTTAAATTGAGTAGGGTTAAGTTTTTAAATATGTAATATAGTTCATTTAATTGGTAGTTTAATGTAATTTTAGTATAATAGTTAGGGTAGGTTAATTCATAGTTTAATATAGTTTAATGTAATTTTAGTATAATAGTTAGGGTGGGTTAATTAATAGTTTAATATAGTTTAATGTAATTTTAGTATAATAGTTAGGGTAGGTTAATTAATAGTTTAATATAGTTTAATGTAATTTTAGTATAATTGTTAGGGTAGGTTAATTAATAGTTTAATATAGTTTATTTTAATTCTAAAGGTAAGTTTTAATTATAAGATAGAGATGAGGTAATTTTAATGTAAAGTTAGCGGGTTGTTAGGTTTAGGGGTTAATAGATTCATTTAGTTTATGGCGATGTGGGGGGCTGGCGGTTTATGGGTTAATAGGTTTAGTAAGTGGTAGTGATGTGGGAGGCCAGGGGTTTAGGGGTTAATAATTTTATTACAGTTGCAGTGGGGTCCGGGAGCGGCGGGATATGGGTTAATAGCTTTATTAAAGTTGCGGCGGGGTTCGGGAGCGGTGGGATAGGGGTTAAACATTTTAGTATAGTGGCGGTGTTTACTGACAGGGTATACATAAAGTTGGTAAAAAGCCGAATAGCAGCGAGATCGATGACTGCTAGTTAACAACAGTCCGCTGCTCATCGCCCCGTACTTGGTGCCTGGCTTTTTGACGGCTTTTTTTTATAAATATGGAGATCGTATTCAGGTCCGCGGCCTCGATGTTAGGCGAGTGTGTTGGTGCCGGCGAATGCAGCATAGTTGACGGCTTGATAAAATAGGCCTCTCTATCTGAATCATGAAAGAAAAATGTTGGGTTTCATGTCCCTTTAATATCTGTATACCTTCTTTTCATTTCACATGAGCACTGGGCAGCCAAGAAGCCACATACAGCCCTCCAAGGATTTATGTGTGCAATATAACACCACTGAGAAAAAAAACCAGACAGTAGTTTCTCATTAGGTAATGAAATAGTATATAATGAATAGTAACCTAATTTGTAGCTGAAAATGTGATTATAATCTAAATATATTTTAAGGTGTTATCTTGGGCATAAACATAAGTGTAATTAATTGTGTCCCCTAGCTAATTCCAGTTATAAGGGATCCTCCATACAGAAAAGCTTAGACATCCCTGCTTTTCATTTTGAGTTATTAAAGGGACACGTTACCCAAATGCTGAAACTGAGGCAGCATATGTGTAAAAGGCTTTCAAATGATCACCTTAGAATACTTGGTTGTTATTTTTCTTTTTTTAAAGAAAAACTTCTTTAAACTCAAAAAAGAAGGAAAAATGAACAAAATATTGTAATGGGCCTCTTTAGGATGAATAAGGTAGGAACCTGAATGCATATGAAGCATACATAGTTAAACATCCCTATCATTAGCAATATAACAAATATATGTGACAATTCTCTAACACAGCATTTCATTTAACATCTGGGGTCAGATTCCCTATAGCTCTCTGGTCTTGCGATATTCTAAAAAGATACCTAGTCAGTATTACAAGGCTCATTAGGGATTGTTTTAAAGGCAATTTTCACCTTTGGGAACTGTGTATCTCATTAAGGGAAGTTCGATGATATGCTTTGTGTAAAGAGAGATACTAAAATGCTCAGTAAAATAAGCTGGTGATTTTGAGAATCAGGTTCCTACTATCAAATGCTTGAATGATCATCAGGTTTAAGGCTAGATTACAAGTGGCACACTAATTGTTGTTCAAGAGATAAGGTGTTTTTTATCAGATCTTGCACTCGTCGGAAGTAGCGTGTATTACGAGATGAAAGTAAACGTGTATGCTTGAGCGCAATCAAATTTAGCGCGCTTTGGGTTAGCATGACTTCAGTGCTCTGGTCAACTGTTACAAGTGACTAGAAAGTTGCAAAAAACACATCAAAAACACATTTAAAAGTACGGTTACACTCATAATAAAACTGTCGGATAAAAATTAATAATAAAAAATTGCATTAAAAGTTATAAGGGCTCAGATATGAGGCATTCAAAGAGCTTTAACATAGAGATACATACACATGTCTAAATATGTGTACTGTATGTATGTATATACAGTGGATATAAAAAGTCTACACACCCCTGTTAAAATGTCAGGTTTCTGTGATGTAAAAATATGAGACAAAGATAAATCATTTCAGAACTTTTTCCACCTTTAATGTGACCTATAAACTATACAACTCAATTGAAAAACAAACTGAAATCTTTTAGGTGGAGGGAAGTAAACAAAAAAACTAAAATAATGTGGTTGCATAAGTGTGCACAGCCTCTTATAACCGGGGATGTAGCTGTGTTCGGAAATGAAGCAATCACATTCAAAATCATGTTAAATAGGAGTCAGCACACATCTGCCATAATTTAAAGTGCCTCTGATTAAAACCAAATAAAGTTCAGCTGTTCTAGTAGATCTTTCCTGACATTTTCTTAGTCGCATCCTACAGAAAAGCCATGGTCTGCAGAGACCTTCCAAAGCATCAGAGGGATCTCATTGTTAAAAGGTATCAGTCAGGAGAAAGGTACAAAAGATTTTCCAAGGCATTAGATATACCATGGAACATAGTGAAGAAGGTCATCATCAAGTGGAAAAAATATGGAACAACAGTGACATTACCAAGAACTAGACGTCCCTCCAAAATTGTTAAAAAGACAAGAAGAAAACTGGTCTGGGATGCTGCCAAGAGGCCTACAGCAACATTAAAGGAGCTGCAGGAATATCTGGCGAGTACTGGCTGTGTGGTACATGTGACAACAATCTCCCGTATTCTTCATATTTTTGGGCTATGGGGTAGAGTGGCAAGACAGAAGCCTTTTCTTATGAAGAAAAACATCCAAGCCCAGCTAAATTTAGCAAAAACACATCTGAAGTCCCCCAAAAGCATGTGGGAAAAGGTGTTATGGTTTGATGAAACCAAGGTTGAACTTTTTGGCCATAATCCAAAAGATATGTTTGGCGCAAAAAAACAACAACACTGCACATCACCAAAAGAACACCATACCCACAGTGAAGCGTGGCAGCATCATGCTTTGGGGCTGTTTTTCTTCAGCTGGAACTGGGGCCTTAGTCAAGGTAGAGGGAATTATGAACAGTTCCAAATACCAGTCAATATTGGCACAAAACCTTCAGGCTTCTGCTAGAAAGCTGAACATGAAGAGAAACTTCATCTTACAGCATAACAACAACACAAAGCATACATCCAAATCAACAAAGGAATGGCTTCACCAGAAGAAGATTAAAGTTTTGGAATGGCCCAGCCAGAGCCCAGACCTGAATCCAATTCAAAATCTGTGGGGTGATCTGAAGAGGGCTGTGCACAGGAGATGCCCTCGCAATCTGACAGATTTGGAGTGTTTTTGCAAAGAAAAGTGGGCAAATCTTGCCAAGTCAAGATGGGCCATGCTGATAGACTCATACCCAAGAAGACTGAGTGATGTAATAAAATCAAAAGTTGCTTCAACACAGTATTAGTGTAAGGGTGTGCACACTTATGCAACTATATAAAATAAAATATATTATATTTACTTCCCTTCACCTAAAAGATTTCAGTTTGTTTTTCAATTGATATGTACAGTTCAATTGATATGTACAGTATAGGTCACATTAAAGGTGGAAAAAGTTCTGAAATTATTTATCTTTGCCTCATTTTTTTACATCACAGAAACCTGACATTTTAAACAGGGGCGTGTAGACCTTTTATATCCACTGTATGTGTATAGATGTTTGTACAAATGTATTTAAGTATTTGATTTACTGTATATTTACTGTACATATATTACATTCCAATGTTCTTCACTTACAGAATAATGTCCTTTTATTGTAAATACATATTTATATATATCTCTATATATACCTATATATCAACTCCTATGGATTACTAAGTTTTCATGTGTGGTAACCCTGCATTAAAATCTAAATCGTAAAATGCATATTTTACATTCCTATGTTCTTCACAAAGAGAAAATGTACTTTTTGTTATTAAATATATATGTATATATATATCTGATACTGTCCATGTAAAATACATATCTCCACCTATCTCTACAGCTTATAAGCTTAGCCAGGGTTAGTGCAGTGATTCAGAACTATCCCAGGACAGACTGTTTCGTAATGTTTGCCACTCATCAGCTGGGAGAAGGTTTGAATCACTGCTGGGTGAAGTTGATTTCTGTGCAAAATACAACAACATTTAAAATTAGGGGGACCCGTACTGTCAGGTGTGAGTGTACATCCTTTATTTAGTTTATGAAGAATTGTTTATGGCATCAGGAGTTGTAATATATAGGGGCCGATTTATAAAGCAGCGAATGCTGCTTATTCCGCACGAGCCTTGCGGCTTGCCGGAAGCAGGAGTTAAGAAGCAGCGGTCTTAAGACCGCTGCTCCTTAACTCATCCCCCACCTCTGAGGTGCAAGGGGCGGCATTGCACAAGCATTTCACCAGAAATGCTTGTGCAATGATAAATGCTGATTCGCTACATGATTTGATGAATCAGCCCCATTGTGTTATTCTTACTTTAAGGACACACTGAATATCGGGACTGGGGTGGGCCATGCAAGGGTGAGGTCATACAGGAGGAAGTGGAATTAAGGGGCTTGTGCTGAGGGGTCCTACACAACAGTGTGCTAATGCTGCATATTAACCACTTTTAATGCTTTATGCTCGTAAGGGATAATTAAATACAGTGAAATTGCCTAATTAACAAATGCATAATAACAAGACAAAATTGGCTTACATGTCCTACCCCTATATCTTATGACAGCCATCAGCCAATAACAAAATGCATATATAGGGCTCCATGTACTATGCAGCGCAAGCTGCTTTGGCGTCACCTTGCGAGGCAGGTTTGCATATGCGTTATCAGACTACTGTTTCTTACACTCTCCACCACCTCTGAGTTAGCAGAGAAAAATTACACCGAACACGCTTGCTCGGGGTGATTGACAAGCCCTTCTGTCACATGGCCACGGGCAGCTGAGGTAAGTGTCCGCTGCGCGTATGCTACTAAGCCGTGCAGACAGATCATTAGGTTGAGCACTTAGTACATGGGGCCCATACTGTGTACTTTTGCACATGCGCCGTAGGATCTGGCGCCTTCAAAAGTGTGGAGATAAAAAGACTGCACAATTTGGTAATGGATGTAAATTGGGGAGTTTTTTTTTTTTTTTTTTTTTTTAAATTGCAAGCTATAGCAAAATCATGAAAGTTTAATTTTGACTTTAGTGATCCTGTAAGACCTTGTACTTTTTGTAGATTGGTAAACATGTTTTAGGAAAAGTCAATGAATATACAAGTTTTGTCAGTGTGAGACAAATGTCATTTTATTACTAAAATAACCATTTGAATAACTGGATTGTTTCTCAAGGATTGTACTTCATAACAGTTTACTTTTACAACACTGCAGATGTCCTTGGTTTAACTACGGGTGTGTATGTTTTACAATAATGTACACGTGTTAAGTGTATTTATGAGGGGTTATAATAGTTTCAATGCTAAAAGTAAAAGATTACTGTATTGAGAGAAACATCTGTCTTTGCTAAAAACTATTTTAGTATTTTTTTCAAGCATCATTAACAGATGTAGGCCTAGATTACGAGTGTAGCGCAAAATTTTGTTTTCAAGAGATATTTGCACTCCACTCAGTAATACCGGTGCACGCAAATGTGCACTGGTATTACATGTAAAGCGCAATGCGAACGTGACCTCGTGTTCACAGTGCATGGAAGCTTAGCGCACTTCCATAGTCTCCAATGGGAGCCTCTTCTGATGCCGATAGACACGGCAAAGAACCTAGCGCAGAGCAGGAGGTAAGTCGTGCAGTGTTGGTTGCTTTGTGCAGTTTATTTAAAAAAAAAAAAAAAAGATGCTCATATTTTAAATTAAATAAAGAAACTATCCACTTTATTTGGGGGGCAATTGGGGCACATTTTATTAATTAACCAGGGGTTCATTTCGCATAGCGAAAAGTGCTACCACGAGCTTGCGGTAGCATTAACCAGCCACTTGTAATGGCTGGTTATTTAACGTGCTCCCGCAAATAAATTAGTGCTTCACTTGTAATCTAGCCCATGATATTTATTCCCTAAACTTGGGGAGAGACAGATTTGGAATTTTTTTTTTTTTTTAACAATAGTTTTTTATTGGTTTTGCAATGGAAAATAGTACAGTAAATTATTACATAGGTGAAAATTTCACAATCAATACGTAGTTAACAGAGAGATAAGGGGTCTTCATAAACAACATATAAACTAGGGTAAAACCAACACTTTGCGTGACTGAGTGGGTGGACCTCCGTAGGCGGATCTAGTTATGGAACAGTTCAAGAAATCTTACCTTCCGGAGGTCACTAAGCCCCTAGACAGAAAACTATACCTCTGCTGGGATATCTCAGAGGAAAAAAAAAAAAAATTACAAAAATTATAAATAAATATGTCCATTTTCACGATATCTGGTGTACAGTCTCTGCGCACTGCAATTTCACAAATAAAAACCTTCTAACATTGCGAAACCTGAATGTAATATAACAGAAAGAGATAAACTGAGAAGGAGGGGAGGAGAAGAGAAACAGAAGAATGGAAAAGGGGAGAAGAAGAGGAGAGGGGATAGGGAAGAGAATTGATGCAGAGACAACCCTGGAGTTGGTGTATGGTATTGGCTGAGCTTTGCCCACCAGTATAACAATTGGGTCTTGCAATATGGGGGGGGGGGGATTCTAATTAGGGGTGATGGAGTCCCAGTAAAACCTAAGATCTGCATAGAATGCAGACTTGTTTCTTTTGTAGTAGCCATATTCCTCGCATGAGAGCATCTCGTTTGTTTTTTTGATCCACTGTTCTGGTGTTGGAATTGAGGGTGACTTCCAGTGTAGGGCAATGAGGGATTTCGCACAGTTAAGGCCTATGCGTATCAGTGTCTGTCTAATTGTGCATTTGATTGGCGGGGTTTCATTTAAAAGGACTAGCCTAGGGCTTAGGGAAAAGTCTGTCTCAACTAATTTTTTCAAGGTATACTCTACTCCATGCCAAAGGGGGCCCAATCTTGGACAAGACCACCACATGTGCAACATTGTGCCCTGTCCACCACACCCCCTCCAACAAAATGACGTAGCGGTAGGATAAATGTTATTCAGCCTGGAAGGCGTTAAGTACCATCTTAGTAATACTTTGTAGTTAAGCTCTATGATTTTGGGGGATGTGGAGGAGGTGCGTGTATTCTGAAAGATTTGTAACCATTGTGTGGTATCTAGGGTCGTGCCCAATTCCTGCTGCCATCGGGCTGTATATGGGGGGAGTGGAGGGGTCTGTGCTTTTTGTAATAGTATTTTGGCTAGCGACAGTGAGCCCTTAGCAATCTTCTCAGTTAGGCAGATTTGTTCAAATGGGGTTGGGAATCTGAGGAGGTCTTGCTTATTGTGAGTTGTCTGTATAAAATGTTGTAATTGTGCAAATTTAAGCCATGGAGCGAAGAATCCCCGGAATATTTGTGTGAGCTCTTCTCTAGTCTTAAGTTTACCTTGAGTGAGTAGTCGGGTGATGGGGATGGAATCTAACAGTTCGTGGACAATAGTGTCTTTTTTCCTAGGTTCGTACCCTCCCATTAGTTCTATGTTGGGAAAGATCGGGGTAAGTGGAGATGTTGGGGTGGATAAAGCTGGGGTTGTCTTAAGTAGTTGGTCCCACGTGTTAAAGATGTGCCTATAAAGTGGGGACGTCGCGCATAGGGGGGTGCGTCTGGACCTAGGGAGCCAGCACAAGGGGCCGGGGTTAGGTGCTTTAAGCAGCTGTGAGTCAACTGCCACCCAGGCCTTAGAGTCTCTTCTACAGTGCCAGTCAAGAATTCTCTGTAGGGTAACCGCTTGGTAGTATAGACGTAGGTCTGGAAGACCTAGCCCCCCACTCTGTAGGGATCTATACATAGTTCCTCTCGGTATTCTCGGGCAGAGTCTTCCCCACACAAAACTGTTGATGGCTTTTTGCAATTGTTGTATAAAAGCTTTCGGGATTGTGATGGGCATAGCTTGTAGTATGTATAGGATTTTGGGGAGTATTGTCATTTTAATTGATTGTATTCTACCCCACCACGATAGTGATTTGTCTTTCCAGGTAGATAATGAGTGCTGGATAGAGTGTAGGAGCGGTTGGTAGTTGAGGGCAAACCATCTCACTGGGTTAGAGGCTAATACTATGCCTAAGTACTTCAAGTGTGAGTTTTGAATTTTAAATGGGCACGTCTTAATGAGATTTGCGAAGTTCTTGGGGGTCATGGTAATGTTTAAAAGCTCTGATTTAGTGTAGTTGATGAGGAAATGTGAGTAACTACTGAATTTGTCAAATTCTGCGGTTAGACTGGGTAGGGAGAGTGCTGGGGAAGTGAGGGTGAGTAGGACATCATCGGCGAACATGGCCAGTTTGTGGGTATCTGGACCGATGGTAATCCCGTGAATGTTAGGTTTTGTCTGACATGGCAAGCTAGGACCTCCATTGTGAGGACGAATAAAATGGGGGAGAGAGGACAGCCCTGCCTTGTCCCGTTGTGTATGTTAAAGCTTTGTGAGAGGACTCCATTAGTGCGGACTTTAGCAGAGGGGCCATTGTATAGTTGAAAAATGCGCTTAATCATTAGGTCCCCAAAGCCAAAATGTTTTAGTGTGCTGCGTAGGAAGGGCCAATTTAACCTATCGAAGGCTTTCTCCGCATCAATGGAGACCAGGACAGCCGGGGTTTGCTGCGTTTTGGCAAATTCCAACAAGTGGAGAATCCGGATCGTATTGTCCCTGGCCTCCCTGAGCTGAACGAAGCCAGCTTGGTCTACATGTATAAGCGTTGAAAGTACCTTACTAATGCGGCTTGCAAGGATCTTAGCATAAATTTTGATGTCCCCATTTAATAGGGAGATAGGGCGGTAATTGCCTGGTTCTGTGGGGGCTTTATTGGGCTTAGGGATGACTGAGATGTGTGCTTCTAAGAGGTTGGGGGAGAGCATTCCATCTTTGTCTAAGGAGGCGAAAAGATTGGTTAAGTGTGGAGCTAGTAGTGCTTGGAATTGCTTGTAGTATGCCGCTGTGAACCCATCTGGGCCAGGGCTTTTACGAAGGGGTGAACTGTTTATGGCTGTAATAACTTCCTGCAAAGTTATGGGGTCCTCCATCTGCTTGGCTATTTGGTCGGGTAATGTTGGAATATTTGAGTCTTGGATATAGAGGTCTATTGCCTCATGGTCTGAGGAGTGGGGTGTTATTGGGATGTTATATAATTTTTTGTAGTAATCGCTGAAGATGTTTGCTATCGATTTACTGTCATGAGTGTAGTCTCCTGGTGTGTTAGGAAGCGCTAGTTTACGGATGAAGTTATTATTCGATCGAGCCTTGAGGGCTCTTGCCAGTAGGGGGCCTGCCTTATTGCCTTCTGTAAAGTAGAGTTTTTTTAAATAGATCGCCTTCCTTTGCGCCTCTTTGTTAAGCAGGGCATTCAACTCCTGTCTTGTTTTATATAGTTGTGCTATATGCTGTAAATTGTTTGGTGCTTGCATATGTAATGTTTCTATCTGTTGAAGTTGTTGGAGCAGTTGCTTGTATTTTGCATTATAATTTTTTAAGAGTATCGCTTTCTGCTTCATAAATTCGCCTCGTATTACCACTTTATGTGCTTCCCATATCAGGGTGGGGGATGTGTTGGGGGTTGCGTTGTGATGGAAATAGTCTTTAAGTGTACGTGTGATTTTGTCCCTTATTAGGGGCTGTAAAAGGAGGGTTTCATCAAGACGCCAGTGTGGGTCAGTTAAGGGTTTGTCTGGTAAAGCCAGGGATAGTGTCATCATCGAGTGGTCTGACCATGGGGTCGGAAGAATATCCGAGGACTTCATCATGGGCATACTCCTCTGGTCAATAAATATATGGTCTATTCTCGAGTAGGACCTTTGGGGGTTGGAGTAAAACGTGTATGTTTTTTGTGACGGGTGTTGGATTCTCCAAGTATCAAGCAGTGTAGCCTCACGTAATACTCTTATAATTGCTCCCAGAGAGCTTCTGGGTATCGAGCTCTTTTTGGTAGAACAGTCTAAAACTGGTTCCAAAGCTACATTACTATCTCCTGCGAGTATCACTGATCCCTGTACTACCCCCAATAGGACTCCAATTATTTTTTTGAAGAATCGGGCCTGGCCAGTGTTTGGGGCATAGATGTTTACTAGTGTGACCTGGTGATTATACAGGGTGCCTGTTAGTATTAGATATCGTCCCTCACTATCTGTATATTTGCTGGTGAGTTGGAAAGGGATGTTATTTCTGAACAGTATGCCTACGCCATTTCGTTTAGTGGGGGCTGAGTTAAAGAATCCCATTGGGAAGTGTTTGGAGGAGCATCTTGGTTCTGCCTGCGTGCAAAAATGGGTCTCTTGCAAGAAAATGATTTCTCCTTTGTGTTTATGGAACCAATTTAGTGCAATTGACCTTTTTGTTGGGGAATTAAGGCCCTTAACATTCTGGGAAATGAGTAATAGTTCAGGTACTGCCATGTGTAGTGTGGGATAAAGTATTTAGGCCAACCTGAATGCGATATATGTGGTCTGCCGCTAGGGGCTTTAGCGCAGTGGTCAACTATTACTATCGATGTACACTTTAATAGTAGGGTGTAGTCCCTAGAGAACTTTGTTTGTGTATGACCATACCTGAGATCCAGGGCACGCCCGCGAGGAATTCCAGCTTTGCCTCTGGCATCAATATGAGAGGGGGGGGTAGAGGAGAGGTAGTAGAAGGAGTAGAGTCTCCTGGAGATAGGCTCTGTAGTATCGAAAAGGAAAAGTAAATAACAAATAAACAACAACCATAACAGAACATCAAGAAAAACAAGATCAAACATGAATATAACAAGTTATTCAATCTATTGGGGGGAGTCATAGTAACTAGAGATGGTTACTATGGTGGAGCAAATTCCCACTGTGGGTGGGTTTATATATTAATATGAGTTAAGGACTAGGGAAGAAGTGCGGATTTTGCTAGATACCGCTAGGGGACTATATAGTACTAGGGGCATGTTACATTTTTCCTGACTTTACGGGTACTTAAATATAATTAAGGTGGTGCACTGCACCAGGTAACAAATACTTAGAAACCCAAACATCAGAGGTGAAAGAGTCAGGTTAGTTCATCTCTTGGAGAGACTGCTTTTTGGTGTTGTGTATTTGGTTTCCTAGACACTCTCGTCCAGGAAGGTCTTTGCTGTCTTGGAATCTGTGCTGTTATATTAGCACTGGATGGCGAAGAAGGCCTTGTTAGGAGTGCAGATGGAGCTGGAATATTTAAGCTTTTGCAGAATTGTTCAAGGTCATCTGTCGTGCTGTAAGTGATTACTTGAGAGTTGTGTAGAACCTTAAGACAGAATGGGAAACCCCATCTGTAGGGTATCTTCAAATCTTGTAAGTGAGTGGTAAGGTACCTTGCCTCTCGCTGTTTGGACAGCGTGATGGTGCTTAGGTCAGCGAAAATCTGAACTGTATCCCCCTCAAACAGGATTTGGCGTGTTTTCCTTGAGGCCAGCATAATTCTCTCCTTATCTCTGAAACTTTGGAATCGGATAATTATGTCTCTGGGTGGCTTGTCTTCCGTTGGTTTTGGGCGTAGGGCTCGGTGAGCTCTGTCAAGCGGAATGGTTGGTGTTTCTTCTTGCAAGAGGTGCTTAAATAAAAGTTGGAGGTGTTGCTGGAGTTGAGCGGGCACTACTTTTTCGGAGATACCTCTGACCCTGAGGTTCTGCCGTCTCCCTCTGTTATCTAAGTCCTCAACTTGGTTCTGTAGTTGATGTAGCATGTCATCGTGTATCTGCAGGGTACGGTTTTGAATATCTGTATCATTGTTGCATTGCTCCATATCTTCTTCTATCTGTAATACCCTATCGCCCAAGTCAGAGAGATCTCTTTTAACTTCAGATAGTCCCTCTTTGATAAGCTTGCCCACTTGAGTAAAGAAAGAGGCGAAATCTGCTTTGGTAGGCAAATTTTGGATATCAGCTTTTGTGAGGAGGGCAGGTGTATCTGTGAGGCTGGCAGATATATCTGTGCTTGATGTATCTTTTTCAGTTTCTGCTATCTCATTTGTGCTTGACATAGAAGTTTCCAACACTTTAAAAAAATTGTCCATTTTTGAGGTGGTAGGTACTAGGCTTTTGTTGGCTTTATCAGGCCTAGGAGTGCGTCTCGACGCCATCTTGGCACTTCTGTGTAGTAGATTGGCGAGGATGTCTCAACCAGCTGTATAGTTCTTTTAATGAAGTGGTGCAATCACAAGAGTTATAAAGATAGTAAAAGGCTTTAAAAGATATATTGCTGGTGGTGCTTCAGTTCAACACCATCTTGCTAGTTATTTTGTGCTGTAAAGGTTTTCCATAAATGTTCATTTATCAGTAGACAAGTTTAACATTGTTGTGAGTTTGAAGTGATCGTGTCTTTTAAGCTATATGGGCTGCAGTCTCTTTCACAACAGCGAGGTCTTCATTTAGCTTAAAGAATGCCTGCTGTGTATTTACATGAGGCCCTTATACCGTTGCTTTAAGGTGTGCTGCCTGTGTCTTTATTAGTGTGAGCGACCATTATAAGCTGATTGCTGCTCAGTGTTTATGGCTGCTAGGCCCAGGGGGGCCAGGTTACGTTCCGGTTTAGGGGTCTATTTGAGCAATGATAGGGGTAATGTTCGTGTCAGGTCTTTTACATGCCTACCCGGTCTGAATGTAATCTCAGCATGTCACGCTCCCAGCTTCATTTCTGTGTCGCATGTGCTGCGTTGTCAGTATTTCATGCGATGCGTGCTGAGGCTTGCGGCCTGTTGATCCGTTGGTGTAGTATGGGAAATATTCTTCCCGTGACTTGTTATGGCATTCAAATTATGCTCCCAGGTGGTTAGAGACGATCCGCCATCTGTTTTGTCTAACTGTGGCTTAATCATCCTTAGATAACTGCCATGGAAAGTGCTCCTTCACCCGGAGCAAAAAATTATGCGGCCATCATAGACGCTGGCCGGCTCCGCCCCCCAGATTTGGAATTTTTAAACACGTGAAAAAAGAACTATGTAATGAAAATAAAGAGTTCAATTTAAAATATCACTATGAAAATAATAAGACACACGAGATAAGATCATAAAACAATACGGAAAATAGTTTTAGCAGTACAAACCCTGAAACTTTGAAGTAAATTGCTCTTTTTGAGATCTGTAGAAAAAAATATTAGACTTTAAAATATGTTGTTATAAGTTATAAGATTGTTATTTGCTCAAGCACAAACTGAGCTTTAAGTAAAACAAAATAGCGCAGTCACATTAGCGCACCTATTATAAGTTGAAAGTAGAAAGGCATTGCACGAGCAAAAGACTCAGGCCTGCTAATTTCAGGTCTTCGGATATGCTTCTCCCTATATACTTCTATGGGGCACGCTGAAGAAATTCCTCTTTCTTTTTGCTTGTGCGCTAACCGGATAATGTGCTAGATCAACCGTGCTAAAGTTGAAGGTGCATTTCTATGTTCTTCACGGTGTTCTGACAAAATGCCGACGGACATTTGGCCGATGGACAAAATGACGAAGCATGTTCTGAGTTCGGCCGAGGGCAGATACGCTTCAGAGTGCTTTGTTTGAATCATAGCCTTGGGCGCCGCAACTGCCTCTGGGAACCTAACCATGGGTCGCAGCCCACATGTCTTGTAATTCTCTGTCTGGGAATTATCTATCTATCGAATCTATCTATCGAATCTATGTATCGAATTTATTTATCTATCTATCAAATCTATTTATCTATCTAATCTATCTCATGGCCGGACTGTTATCTGACAGCCACTGTCAGACTATTATCCGTCGGCCAAATGTCCGTCGGCTAACAGTCCGGCCACAGTTCTTCACATAGAAGAAAATTTTGTTTCTTTACTTTAAAATACATATTTCAATATATATCTGTATATTTTTTGTAATATATATATATATATATATAGTCCATATATACAAAGTGTGACAGCACCACAGTACAATTTTGCTTCTTAAAGGTGAAAAATTCTTTTATTTAGGTACAACAACCATAAAAAGGCGACGTTTCGGACCTACATGGAATTTTTCACCTTTAAGAAGCAAGATTGTACTGTGGTGCTGTCACACTTTGTATATATGGACTGTATCTTTTGGAGTGTGACTGATACTCCACAGTGACGGGCACACAGGTTGAAAGCTATTACCTAAATTTATGGTGCTGGACTCCAACTATCTATCTTCTATATATATATAGAGAGAGATAGAGAGAGTTCTGAAAGTAGGAGCTGAAATGTTCCCAAAAACTAAAGCTGCAGATTGCTGCCAAGGTCTACCTACCAGAAAAATGAGTTCCCTACAAACTCACATGCTAGCAAGAAACAAATGTAAGAAAAAAGGGTGGTAGATCAAGTTTCCTTATTTCTGCTAAAATAAGACTGAAAACTACTGCCTTCTATGGTGAACACAATATACTGTGCACAGCTAGTACTGCCACAGCCACTGGTGCCTGTTGAAAACTCTGAAAACAATCAACCAATGGGATTGAACTTGCATTCTATTGCCTGTTCCAATCAGCCAATAGAATGCGAGCTCAATCCCATTGGCTGATTGAATCAGCCAATAGGATTAAAGCTTAATCCTATTGGCTGATTGCATCAGCCAATATGATTTTTTACCCTTTAATTCTGACTGATAGATAGAATTCTATCAGCCAATCAGAATTCAAGGGACGTCATCTTCGATGACGTCTCTTAAAGGGAATCTTCAGTGTATGGCTGGGACCGTATGAAGAGGATGCTCCGCGCTGGATGTCTTGAAGATGGAGCCGCTCCGCATCGGAAGGATGAAGATATAAGATCCCGTCTGGATGAAGACTTCTGCCCGCCTGGAGGACGACTTCTTGCCACTTGGATGAAGACTTCTCCCGGCTTCGTTGAGGACTTCTTGCCGATTGGATGAAGACTTCTCCCGGCTGGATGAGGATGGATGTCCGGTCTTCAAAAACTGTAAGTGGATCTTTGGGGGTTAGTGTTAGGTTTTTTTAAGGGCTTATTGGGTGGGTTTTATTTTTAGCTTAGGGTTTTGGGCAATGTAAAAGAGCTAAATGCCCTTTAAAGGGAAATCCCCTTCCAAATGCTCTTTTCAGGGCAATGGGGAGCTTAGGTTTATTTAGATAGTATTATATTTGCGGGGTCGGTTGCGTGGGTGGTGGGTTTTACTGTTGGGGGATTGTTTGTATATTTTTTTTACAGGTAAAAGAGCTGATTTCTTTGGGGCAATGCACCACAAAAGGCTGTTTTAAGCGCTATTGGCAGTTTAGTGTTGGCTAGGGTTTTTATTATTTGAGGGGGCTTTTTTATTTTGATAGGGCTATTAGATTAGGTGTAATTAGTTTAAATATTTGATAATTTCTTTTTTATTTTGTGTAATTTAGTGTTTATTATTTTTTGTAATTTAGTTAATTGTATTTCATTAATGTAATTTATTAGGACAAAAAGATGAAGGTAGCACTCTTAGCAACAGGAAAACACCTTTAATAGGAGCAACGTTTCGAGGCTACTTGCCTCTTTCTCAAGCTTACACATACTGAAAGGTGAACAAGACTTTATTCACAGGGCAATAAGTGGAAGGCCAATCCCCAGGCTCACAAGGGGCGTGTGCAATATGACATCACACTTGCAAAGAAAAAATCAATTGTTAACCCATTAGAGACTAACTGGAGGATTGATCCAACAACTAAATACAGTTATAAATTAAAAACAATTACACAGAGGCAAGATATTTTTTCTTTGCAAGTGTGATGTCATATTGCAAACGCCCCTTGTGAGCCTGGGGATTGGCCCTCCACTTATTGCCCTGTGAATAAAGTCTTGTTCACCTTTCAGTATGTGTAAGCTTGAGAAAGAGGCAAGTAGCCTCGAAACGTTGCTCCTATTAAAGGTGTTTTCCTGTTGCTAACAGTGCTACCTTCATCTTTTTGTCCTATTATATTCCTTCAGATCTTAGTTGGGGGTCTGTGAAGGTTTGAGCACCTATTTCCTGCAAATCCTGCAGTGTTACATATGGAGGGGATGACCCAGGAGTGCTGACCCTAACCTCAACATTATCTATTAATGTAATTTATTTAATTTTAGTGTAATGTTAGGTTTAACTGCAAGACAGGTTAGGTTTTATTTCACAGGTAAATTTGTATTTATTTTAACTAGGTAGTTATTAAATAGTTAATGGATGAACCTATTACACAAAACTAGATGGTAATTCTAGGGGGCGCAAAGCCAAAAAACTAAGATATTAAATAATCTCTGGTATAGCCCACAAATTAAAACACTATATATGAATAAATGAATGAATTAAGCACTAATGTGTTGTGGGACTGGGCCTATGCTGATATTTGCCCATATCTGGTAATAGTAAAAAAGTGAGCACAATGAATACAACAAAAAATAAAATATAATAAAAATAAAAAAACCAATGGCCAAATACACACAATATATATATATATATATGAATAAATCACATATAAAATTGATATGTGAATATAAAAGGATAAAATAAAAGTCCTATTGGATCTTAGCTGTATAGGACTCAGTCCTCAGGGATATCCTCAATAAAACACAGTCTCTTTGGTGTGAGATGATCCTACTATCTAATACAGATGATGTCGATTATGTACCCAAATACTGCAGTCTGCTCTTTGTCACATAGATGGTCTGGATACAAATTTTCTCTGTGGAAAGGAATCACAAAGACAAAGGCGCCTCCTAGTGTAATACAGTTGGAGCAAGTGGAATAATGTGAATGCCAAATGGATACTCACAGATGTAGCAGCACTCCGTTGTGCTAATAGAGGCAGGCTGGGAACTCACAGTGTCCCAGCTCACTGGAACAACAAGATTACTGGTCCCTCCAATGTCCTATATGGACCAATTAAGCTCAGACACTCAATAAAAGTTAAAAACCACAATTTAATGGTATAGTAAAATACAAAGTGTCAAACAAATGACACTAATATAAAATGAACAATAAGCAACGCGTTTCTCAGACTGCTGTCTGTTTCATCAGGCTTCTCATGAAACAGACAGCAGGCTGAGAAACGGAGTGCTGCTACATCTGTGAGTATCCATTTGGCATTCACATTATTCCACTTGCTCCAACTGTATTACACTAGGAGGCGCCTTTGTCTTTGTGATTCCTTTCCACAGACAAAATTAAATAGTTAATATCTATTTACTAACTAATCAACCTAGTTAAAATAAATGCAAACTTTACCTGTGAAATAAAAATAAAACATTAGCTAGCTACAATATAACTATTAGTTAGCAGTGAACAAGTGTGCTAAGACACACGAAACATGTCTGCTGTGCTGCACTGTTACCCCTTTTCTGTCAGTGTAAGCCTTTGTTAGAGCTACGGCTCTTTTTTGTTTTTAAGTGTTTTTGAATAAAGCCTTTTTACTTTTATTATTTTGTACTGTCCCCCATTTTTGACTCGTGGACTAAGTAGGTTTGTAGCCCTGCAGCCGCAACAAACTCTCGCATTCTTTGTATCACTATTGCGCCCTTGACAGAGGCGTGACAGGCTGGGCTCCCTACTTCCGGAACTAACATTGCTGGCTGCATGGAGGAGTAGCACGGATACTACACACAGACACGCCGAAGCGACGCTGCTCAGTGACGGACCATAACCCCCGCAGGAACGGTAAGCGCCACACTAGTGTACTTTCTATATTGTAGCTAGCTTAGGTTTTATTTTACAGGTAAGTATTTATTTATTTTTAAATAGGAATAATTTAGGTATTAATTGTAATTTTTATTTGGAATTATTTTAATTATGTTAAAGTTAGTGGGTGTTAGGGTTAGGGTTAGACTTAGGATTAGGTTGAGGGGTTAATAGCTTTAGTATAGTGGCGGCGACATTGGGGCAGCAGATTATGGTCAATAAGTGTAGTTAGGTGGCGGAGATTTTGGGGGCAGCAGATTAGGGGTTAATAACAGTAGTGTAAAATAATGCATTTAGGGAAGAAAAATCCAAATGTTAATTACAGACTCAATGACACTTTACTGACTGTTACAGACGAGGAACAGGACTTGGGAATTATTATTTCAGATGATTTAAAACTTAGTAAACAATGTAGTAAGGCAGCGAGTAAGGCTAGCAGAATGCTTGGATGTATTGGTAGAGGTATTTGCAGCAGAAATAGTAAGGTTCTTATGCCACTTTATAGATCATTAGTTAGGCCTCATCTTGAGTATTGTGTGCAGTTCTGGAGGCCATATCTTCAGAAGGATATTAACAAACTTGAATCTGTGCAAAGGAGGGCTACCAAAATGGTACATGGTCTAAAAAATAAAACTTACCAGGATAGGCTCAATGACCTAAATATGTATAGCTTAGAGGAGAGAAGGGAAAGAGGTGATATGATAGCAACTTTCAAGTACATTAAAGGGTTTAGTAAAACTGAGGCTGTGGGTATTTTACATAAAATGGAAAATTCAAGAACAAGGGGTCATGAGCTCAAGCTAAAGGGTAGTAGATTCAGGAGTAATTTGAGGAAGCACTTCTTTACAGAAAGAGTGATTGATTTATGGAATAAACTTCCTCAAGAGGTAGTAGCAACAAACACTGTGGGGGACTTTAAAAATGCATGGGACAAGCATAGGGCTATCCTACGAACTAGATAAGTTTATACTGTTAGGTAAGGTGGGGCAGACTTGCTGGGCCTATGGCTCTTATCTGCCGTCAATATCTATGTTTCTATGTTTCTATGTAGGTTGTGGCGATGTTAGGGACAGCAGATTAGGGGTTAATAATATTTAACTAGGGTTTGCGATGTGGGAGTACGACGGTTTAGGGGTTAATATGTTTATTATAGTGGCGGCGATGTCCGGAGCGGCAGATTAGGGGTTAATAATTTTATTTTAGTGTTTGCAATGCAGGAGGGCCTCTGTTTAGGGGTTAATAGGTAGTTTATGGGTGTTAGTGTACTTTGTAACACTTTAGTTATGAGTTTTATGCTACAGCTTTGTAACGTAAAACTCATAACTACTGACTTTCAGGTGGCGATACAGATCTTGTAGTTATAGGCTGTACCGCTCACTTTTTGGCCGGACAGGCAAACTCATAATAACGGCGCTATGGAAATCCCATTGAAAAAGGACTTTTTGAAAGGTGCGGTAGTTGCGTTGCGTGACGGCCAAAAAAGTGTGCGGTACACATATACCTGCAAGACTAGTAATAGCAGCGGTAGTGAAAAAGCAGCGTTATGAAGCTTTTTCACTTATAATGCAAAACTCGTCATCTAGCTGATGGACTTTTCTGTTTGCCTACGGCTAGATTACGAGTTTTGCGGTATGCTGAAAAAGCAGCGTTAACAGGTCCTAACGCTGCTTTTTTACGCCCGCTGCTTTTACGAGTCTTGCAGGTTTAGGGGCACCGCACACTTTTTTGGCCTTAACGCAAATCAACTTACGTAAATTTCGTAAAGTCTTTTTTCAATGGGACTTGCATAGCGCCGGTATTACGAATTTTTCCTGGGAGGCCAAAAAGTGAACAGTACACCCTCTACCGCCAAGATTCCTAACGCATTTTAAAGTCAGTAGTTATGAGTTTTACACTACAAAGCTGTAGCATAAAACTCATAACTAAAGTGCTAAAAAGTACACTAACACCCATAAACTACCTATTAACACCTAAACCGAGGACCTCCCACATTGCAAACACTAAAATAAAATGATTAACCCCTAATCTGCCGCTCCCGACATCGCCGCCACTATAATAAACATATTAACCCCTGAACCGCCACACTCCCGTCTCGCAAACACTAGTTAAATATTATTAACCCCTAATCTGCCGCCCCTAACATCGCTGCCACCTACATTATACTTATTAACCCTTAATCTGCCGCTCCGGACATCGCCGCCACCTACATTATACCTATTAACCCCTAATCTGCTGCCCCCAACATCGCCGCCACCTACCTACATTTATTACCCCTAATCTGCGTCCCCAATGTCACCGCCACTATTCTAAATTTATTAACCCTTTAAACCTAAGTCTACCTAAATTATTCCTATTTAAAACGAAATACTTACCTATAAAATAATAGTTGAACTTCAATCCTATTGGCTGATCCAATCCGCCAATAAGATTGAGCTCACATTCAATTGGCTGATTGGAACAGCCAATAGAATGCGAGCTCAATCCTATTGGCTGATTGCATCAGCCAATAGGATTTTTTCAACCTTAATTCCGATTTGCTGATAGAATTCTATCAGCCAATCAGAATCTAAGGGACGCCATCTTGGATGACGTCACTTAAAGGTACCTTCATTCGTCGGGTAGTCGTCGTTGGAAGAGGATGCTCCGCGCCGGTTGTCTTGAAGATGGACCCACTCCGCGTCGGAAGGATGAAGATAGAAGATGCTATCTGGATGAAGACTTCTGCCCGTCTGGAGGACCACTTCTGCCCGTCTGGAGGACCACTTCTGCCGGCTTCGTTGAGGACATCTTGCCGCTTGGATGAAAACTTCTACCGGTAAGTGGATCTTCGGGGGTTAGTGTTAGGATTTTTTAAGGGTGTATTGGGTGGGTTTTATTTTTAGGTTAGGGCTTTGGGCTGCAATAGAGCTAAATGCCCTTTTAAGGGCAATGCCCATACAAATGCCCTTTTCAGGGCAATGTAGAGCTTAGGCTTTTTTAGTTAGGATTTTATTTGGGGGGTTGGTTGTGTGGGTGGTGGGTTTTACTGTTGGGGGGTTCTATGTAAAAAAAAAATTACAGGTAAAAGAGCTGATTTCTTTGGGGCAATGCCCCGCAAAAGGCCCTTTTAAGGGCCATTGGTAGTTTATTATAGGCTAGGGTTTTTTATTTTGGGGGGGGCTTTTTTTAATTTGATAGGGCTATTAGATTAGGTGTAATTAGTTTTAATTTCTTGTAATTTGTTTTTTTATTTTCTGTAATTTAGTGTTTGTTTTTTGTAATTTAGCTAATTGTATTTGATTTATTTAATTGTATTTAATTTAGGTAATTTATTTAATTGTAGTGTAGTGTTAGGTGTTAGTGTAACTTAGGTTAGGTTTTATTTTACAGGTAAATTTGTATTTATTTTAGCTAGGTAGTTATTAAATAGTTAATAACTATTTAGTAACTTTTCTACCTAGTTAAAATAAATACAAACTTGCCTGTAAAATAAAAATAAACCCTAAGCTAGATGCAATGTAACTATTAGTTATATTGTAGCTATCTTAGGGTTTATTTTACAGGTAAGTATTTAGTTTTAAATAGGAGTTATTTAGGTGGTAATAGTAGGTTTTATTTAGATTTATTTAAATTATATTTAAGTTAGTGGGTGTTAGGGTTAGGTTTAGGGGTTAATACATTTAGTATAGTGGTGGCGATGTTAGGGGCGTCAGATTAGGGGTTAATAATATTTAACTAATGTTTGTGATGCGTGTGGCGGTTTAGGGGTTAATATGTTTATTATAGTGGTGGCGCTGTCCGGAGCGGTAGATTAGGGGTTAAAAAATATAATGTAGGTGTCGGCGATGTCTGGAGCGGCAGATTAGGGGTTAAAAAGTGTAAGATTAGGGGTGTTTAGACTCAGGTTTCATGTTAGGGTGTTGGGTGTAAACACCTTTATATCAGTTCTTTTGACAGCATTTTAGCCAATCCGTGCTCGTGCTGACTCATAAATAACTCTACTTGAGTGAGCACAATGTTATCTATAGAACACATGAACTAGCACTGTCTAACTGTAAAAAAAATGTCAAAATGCTTTCAATGGCTTAGAAATTAGCATATGAGCCTACCTAGGTTTAGCTTTAAAAAAGCTTACCAAGAGAACAAAGTAAATAAACGCAAGTTGGAAAGCTGTTTATAATGGCATGCCCTATCTGAATCATGAAGGTTTAATTTTGACTTGACTGTTCCTTTAATAAATGTTTTTGTTTTTTCTGAGAATCAGCAAGGAACAGCCGGGAGAGTGGAGAGAGTGAACAAGATCCAATATCATGGTGTCCGTAATAAACACAGTAAATACTTTCCATGAGGACATGATTTATGATGCTCAGATTAATTATTATGGCACACTCCTTGCTACCTGATTCTAAGACAGATCAGTGAAGATCTTCAATGTGAAAAATGGAGGACAGATTCTTAAAGCTGACTAACAAGGACGAGGACCCCTGTGTGGCATACTACATGGGATCATTCTAGCCTCCTGTTTATATGACCGGAAAAGGCTGATCTGGAAAGAAGAAAATGGGACATGGGAGAAAATATATCAGTACACAGGACATGACTCTTCAGTGAATTCTGCGTGTGGCAGCTCAGATGGGGCAATTGCTTTGCTCACTTATACTTGAGAATCCCGGAAAGTGACTAAGATAAGTAATGCGTATATGATTAGATACAACACCATAAGCTGGGCCCCATTGGTGGTTCCTGGCAGCCTTGTTGATAAGGCAAAAAACTAATTACATCAAGAGATTTGTAGAAATGGGACCAGAATCTAGAAGCTTATAGGGACTAGTTGTTGCATGTGTCTGGGTTTCCTCTATTGGGCTTCCCATCTGTATCATTATTCACAGGATGGCAGGGTTTACAAATGGACTTGTGATACTCCAGGCACCAACTGCTGAAACTCAAACCTACTCCACAAGTGCAATGATGTAGTCTGGCACGGAGCAGGTTAATCACTGCAAACATTCTGCCTGCTGTCAGGTGGTGATAACAAGGTCACCCTATGGAAGGAGTCTGTAGATGGACAGTTGTCTGCTATCAGTGACCCAAATAAGGAGCAGTATCTGCAGATAGCCAACATAATGGGCAGTGACCTCATACATGTATTCAATAAGCATCTTCCTCATAAGAGCTATTCTGCAGCAATACAACCTCAGCCCAGAGAGCGCTGTGTTAACAGCTTTTAAACTACTTCAAATTTATAGAATATATCACCCACTACCTTATGTCTATTTTGAGAGCTGAAAAAGGTAAAGGAGTTCCCCCTAATTGAATCCTTTAATTCAGAATACATGCTTAACCTTTTTGTGATCCTTTTTTTCATAATTATTGAATACCCTAGGCGATAAGCCTGCCCAGAGGGCAGTCTATGTTAAAAAAATACAAACCCCCAAGCTAAATTTACAAAACAAATTACAGAAAAAAATAAAATTTAAACCTAAACTAATACCCCTATAAAAATAAAAATTCCCCCGCAAAATAAAAACACCCTCTAATCTAATACTAAACTACCAATAGCCCTTAAAAGGGCCTTTTGTAGGGCATTGCCCTAAGTTAAACAGCTTTTTTACCTTTAAAAATTACTAAGTCCCTCCTAACAGTAAAAAAAAATCCCCACCCACCAAACTCCCCAAAATAAAAAAAACTAACACTAAAAAAACTAAACTACCTAAAGGGGCATTTGTATGGGCATTAGTGTTAGGCTTTTTTATGTTTTGGTTTGTTTTTTTTTAGATTGGGGTTTTTTGGGCAATTGAAAAAGAGCTGAATATCCTTTTAAGGGCAATGCCCATACAAATGCCCCTTTAGGGGCAATGGACAGTTTAGTTTTTTTTAGTGTTAGGTTTTTTTTTTATTTTGAGGGGTTTGGTGGGTGGGGGGTTTACTGTTAGAGGGGGGACTTAGTATTTTTTAAGGAAAAGAGCTATTTAACTTAGTGCAATGCCCTACAAAAGGCCCTTTTAAGGGCTATTGTTAGTTTATTCTTAGATTAGGGGGTGTTTTTATTTTGGGGGGCTTTTTATTTTCATAGGGATTAGGTTTATTTTTTTATTTTGGATAATGTGGTTTATGTTAGATTTTTTTATTTTGTGTAATTTTAGATTAATTTAATGTCTTTTTAGGTACTGTTAGGATTTTTTATTTTAATTGTAATGTAGTATTTTATTATTTTTGTAATTAAGGGGTTAATTTAGGGGGTGTTAGGTTAGGAGGCTTAGTCATTAAATTAGTTATTTGCATTGTGGGGGTTGGCGGTTTAGGAGTTATTAGGGAAATTAGGTTTAATGCGTTGGTGGTGGATGGCGGTTTAGGGGTTAATAAATTAATTATTTAATTTACAATGTGGGGGAATAGCATATTAGGGGTTAATAGATGTATAAGGTAGTTTGCGATGATGGGGTTGGCGGATTTAGGGGTTAATAATTTTATTATGTAGTTGTTTTTTGTTTTTTTTCTTAATATTTTGTGCAGGCGGTTAGTTTTTTTTTTCTTAATACTTCGTACGGGTGGTTAGGTTTTTCTTTTAATACTTATTGCGGGCGTTTTTTTTTGTTTTTTTTTAATACTTATTGCAGGCGGTTAGTTTTTTTTTTAACACTTATTGCGGGTGGTTAGGTTTTTTTCTAACACTTAATGCGGGCGGTTAGGTTTTTTTTTGTAATACTCCATCTGCCTTCGCTGCATCCCGGTGGATTCCGAAAATGCAGTGGATTGTTTCACCACCCTGCCATTTTTGGAAGGTTTAATGCGTTGGTGGTGGATGGCGGTTAGGGGTTAATAAATTAATTATTTAATTTGCAATGGGGGAATAGCGGATTAGGGGTTAATAGATGTATTAGGTAGTTTGCAATGTTGGGATAGGCGGATATAGGGGTTAATAATTTTATTATGTAGTTGTTTTTTGTTTTTTTCTTAATACTTCGTGTGGGCGGTTATTTTTTTATTTCCTTAATACTTCGTAGTTACATTATTTTTTGTAATTTTAGCTTTTTTTATTTTCTGTAATTTTAGCTTAATTTAAACTTTGTTTTTTTATTTTTAAAGTAATGTTAGGTTTCTTATTTTAATTGTAATTTAGTTTTATTTTAATTTTAATTTATCTAATGGGTTAATTTAGGGGGTGTTAGGTTAGGGGGCTTAGTGATTAGTTATTTGCATTGTGGGGTATGGCGATTTAGGGGTTAATAGATTTATTAGCATTATTGCGTTGTGTGGGTTTGGCGGATTAGGGGTTAATAGTTTAATAGGTTTATTGCGTTGTTGGTTAATGGCGGATTAGGGGTTAATCGTTTTAATAGGTAGTTTGTGATGTTGGGGTTGGCGGATTTAGGGGTTAATACTTTTATTAGGTAGATCACAATGTTTGGTTTAAACCATTATAAATATGTTGAAGAAAAGTGCAAGCATTATAGGACAATTTCAAATTGCCAGCCCCCACCGTAACAGCGCTGGTAACTTACTTTTTGCAGGCCTCGCATCACGTAAGCCTCCAGCTCCCTCCTGATCACTTATTCTGAATGCAGACTCTCAAGCAGGTTGCTCCCTTACAGCTGCTAATTGCTGTAATCTACCAGTATACTAATCTGGCCCTGGACACAAGCAGAGAGTCCTGACCTGTTTCAGCCCTGATTCCTTTACTGATGGAGGTCCAGTCCTCCCCTGACTCATTGTAAACTGTAGAAGCAGACCATTCCACACAGCCTGCTAACTGCATTGATCACAGTGGTTTCCTCCTCGATGTTGCTTCAAACAATTGCTCGAAGGAACACAGAGGATGAAATCACTGTGATCAGTGCAGTTAGCAGTCTGTGTGGAACGGTCTGCTTCTACAGTTTGTAACGAGTGGGTATTTTAAAATAAAGTCACCAAACTTACTATTGAGATGCTCCTTCCACCTCCAGTATGAGCCACATGTGCATCCTTATTTGCCTCTTCAAACAGTACTGCTTTTTGGTGCGCTGATTGAAAATGTCCCCTGTGATGCGTGGCCTTAATTGACATGTGCTCGGGGCCTCACAAATTACTGCGCAGGTGTGCAGCCGCGCTCATTAAAGGGAACATTGCACACCAGTGTTTTAAATCCCTCCCATTTCCCATGATCCTCAGTCATTTTCTTTTGCCTCTTTTGGGCACTTATTCAGCATGTCAGGAAAGCTCTCAGGATCGGTGGAGGCGGTAAGATACTCTGTTCAACAGAGCTTGGCTTCAAAATTTGGGTATACATTTTTACTTAACCCTCTATTTAAAGTCTTTGCTATTTTGCACAGTTTTTCATAGCTTATTTGACCTTTTTTATTTTAACTGTATCCATCTTCAGGGTTAATACATTTTACATTGTGCCTTTTCGAGAGAGGGTCTCTGAAGGGGGGGCATAGGATGCTCTGTGGAATTGAAGGTGGACACAAATGGGAACATGAGGTAGGCCGCAATAACAGCCGAGTTGAGAAGGGGCATGGGTGGGGAGACTACATTTGTGAAAGGTGGGGGGCAGAGAAGGACTGTACTTTAAGACTGAGTAGGTCAGGTAGTGAGTAGGAGGGAGAGGCACTACACAATATATCCATAAAAACAATGAAATTGGAGGGGAGAACAGACTCAGTTTCGGAATAGCTCGTTCTTTTTTCGGAACACTTTTTAGACAAAAAGAAGAAGAGAACATGACTTGCCCTGACTCTCAATTAACACTAGGGTTATGTTTCCATAAGCCGAGGTAACCTAAAAATTATGGGACAATTTGGATATTTAACCACATCAAATTTCCATGTGAATATTTTCAATACAAATGTAAACGCTGTACGTCTCATACATAATAGGGCCTGAACTAAGGGGACTACCATCTACCACAAACAGCATGGCTGGATCTTTCTTTGTCTTCATCTGCTTAGCATAGGAAGAATCTAAAAAACAACCACAATCACTGGAATCAATGATAGCCCTGAGTTTAACCTGTCTATCAGCCCAACGAAAAACAATAGTAATAGATAAATGTTTAGACAGCAAACGGCATTGCCATTATTCTAGGGATAATGATCCTTTTAATAACCCTATTTGCATAGGTTCACATTCTGATTCAAAAGGCTCAATAGAAAATTTAACTTTAGACTTAGGTTCACTAGAAACAGAAAAACCCTCAAGAGAGGTTTCCTTTAATAAACTCAATTACTGTTGGGAATATCACTCCTGGCCAGCAGGAGGAGGCAAAGAGCATCACAGCAAAGCTGTTAAATATCACTCCCCTGCCCACAATCCCCTAGTCAATCTCTTTGCCTGTAGTGCAAGGAGGAGGTGAAGTTTAGGTGTCTGATGAGAAGTTTTCTTCAATCAAGATTTTATTCTTTTTTTAGCAGAGTAAGTTTACTCTGTACCCTTCTAGGGTCTAGCCTAGTCCACATTATTCTCTTCAGTAGGGCAGTGGTGGCTTTTGAGAACTTGTGAGGTACAATCCTCACTGCGTTTTCTAAAGAATCTGCTGCCCTAACTAGAAAACCTGAGTAGGTTTACTCAGTTTTTCTCTCTTCACAGGTCCATGTGAGGTGCTGCATCCTCTCCAACCAGGTGAGCTGTCCTGCTGCCGGAAAGCACTTTCAGGTAAGTGCCATTTTAATTTTCTTTTGCAAGGAGATTGCTGGCACTTGTTACAGCTAAAAGCTGTCTTATTTAATATGCAACTTTATTAAACATTCATGTTTGGGGTTTATTTTAGGCAGTTTGGGCATTGAGACTGTGAGGTGATTTATGGTGGCTCAGTGTGTTATAGTAGTGTTTTTTTTTTTTTAAAGTTTTTTATTGAGGGAATAACATTTACAGAGACAGCAAACCGCTTGCTCAATCAAGCTCATGACAAATAATAAATATACAAACAATTACCATGGACATAAGAAATACACTAGAACATATAAAGGAAAGATCTCTTATCATAACGGTGGAGTTGCATGTCCAAGGCGAAACATAGTTCAAATGAATAGGGATTGAGGAGCAAACCTACAAGCGCCCTCTTTTTCCCCCAAAGACACCTGAGGCCACTTTTGGACCCCAATAGATTTAATTCGCTAATCAGAGGGCTTTTAAATGATACAGGCCCATTAAAGGCCTATACTTACTCACTCCTTCATATGTCTGCTAGGACCATGGATAGGTCCGGAAAACTGGAAGTAGAATTGAAGGAGAAGGCAAACTTAAACATAACTACATTGGTAATGCACATACTGGATATTGTATCAGAAAAATAGGGCTGCTTTAACTGTTACCCCAATAAGGCTAGGTATTAATAGGTAAAAGAATACAATCAATCATAGTCAAGTTCAATCATATTATGCTAGGACAGGAGCAAATATTTCACCCATAGGTAACCATATGCATCTAGATGCTAGTTAAAATACTCAATGCCACTTTTCATTTTTATATATCTCATCAGGATCTCATTCTGTGAAGAACATGAGAAACACTTAGGTTGGTTACCCCGACCCCTTTAACTCTAAAGCATCCTACCAGCAAATCAATCAGATACAGTAAGCATATACCTAGGCTAACATCGATATAGAAAATTGCAGAGATAAACAGTTTGCAGTCTTTGAAGCATATGATAATAGTCATAAAACATCTTTCAATAGTAAAATCCGGAGAGCCTTTCTTATAAACATGCAGGAACAAACCATAACAGAGGCTCTACGAACAGGACAGAGACTACATAACTCTGTCATATAGGGAGTATGGAGGGTAAGCCAGTTATCCCTTACCATACAGTGAGGGGGTGGGGCGGATTCAGGGCTGAAATAAATAAACTATAGGGCAGTATATTATCTGAGCGCATATATTAAAATGATAATAATAATTATAAATAATAAGAGGAAAAGAAAAAAAATATATATAGTGAACCCACGGCACTATTAGCAGGTTAATGTAGCAATTTAAAGATAACATATGAACAGTCTAACATTCAAATAAAGCTTCCTCTCTTATCAAGTGACCCACATTTCAGCAGACTAAGTACTCCAACTTCCCAACTAAAGGAGAGAGAGCTCCAAAGCAATAAAATAAAAATTTAAATAAAAAAAAGGCTGCATTTATAATGTGGAATGCCTAATTAGACAACTTTTTGGAAAGCTTAAGTCATCAAAATGTGTAGGCAACAATACTAATACCTTCACTCTAGGTGTAAGAATATGCGTACAGACATAAGATCATTTGTAGTGTAGGCATCGCATATATACAGGACATGAATTAATGAGAGCATAGGTATCAAGTCAGCACTGCAAATAAAGGCCCAATAGGCCCTACATATGCAAATATGGAAAAACATGTATGAGTCTCAGTAAGCAGGAGCAAAGCCTGTATTCAGTTTTTAGAGACTACAAAACTCTGCCAACAAAATAGATGTGGAGGATAAACCATCTATCCCTTACCACACAGTGGGGGTGGGGGGGGGCGGATAAAATGCTTGTGCTATAGCCCCCCTTTATCAGACATAGTACCCAGCCTGACCTATATATGTTGTATATGCTCTTATTATCAAATTGATATCCAGCTTCTAACTAAAACAATGACAGTATTAAGGTAACAATCTCCTTACAAAATACATATGGCTGGGAGTGCCAAAAGTCTCTCTGGGTTAGTGGCTACTAGTAACTTTCAGTGAGTAAGGACTCCTTAGGGGTGCGGGGAGTTATGTGTATCTGTGTATGTACTACAGGCGTAGCAGATAATTTTGTCTCTATAAAGGTGCCCCTAACAGTAAGTTACCCGACCGTTTAGGGGTAGGTAAGCTGTATAGTGAGCCCCAGGGAGCTGAAATCTAATCCCATCAGTAGGGCATTTGCAAAATCTCTACCTCCCCATAATCCGGAATGGTGAAAAGTACACACATATATATATTGATATACCATCATATGTAGATTTCTGGTAGGCTTATAGACCAAGATATTCAGCTAAGTGCAGGAACTTAAGTAAGAATGCTACAAGTGTGGGGTCTGGGTAGTTTCAGAACATGTGTTCTCATGAGAGCAGGATCACCCCACATGCTGCATCTAGTATTATAGTATATAGTACAAACGACTTACAAATTTATTCATATGAGAGGCCCTGCTAAGCAATGCTCATTCTATAGAGGTGCTGGAAAAAACTTGTTGCATATAATGGGTCATTTTCAACATCTAAACATAGAATAAATAACTGACAGGTCTGTGTTGTTATGGAAAAGCTTTAAACACAAGCATATTTACTAAAAAGTGTTGCCTTATCCTATTATCTAGAGCAGGGGTTGCAATACTAAATCAGCCCAGGGGCTTCATAAAAAACACTAGATAGTATTCAATGTCCCATCTCTAGTAAGTTGTGGGATTAAAGTCACCAGACATCACCAGTAACAGAGTCTCAATGTCCAGTAGACTTAGATCCATATCCAGTGGCAATCTTCAACCCTCTCCTTTCCTACGAGCTAGTGAAAAGGCTATACACTCAGACTTTACACAGCCCACAAAAGCGTCTGCAAGCACTGTTAGTCTCCTATGGAGGGGCCTATGTGAGATCCAAAATGGCCGACCTGCGCTGTATCCCATCCTGTGATGGGGCCTCACGGACTCCACAATGTAAGCTACAAAACCAGGGGGCCCATCAGACACCGGGCGGGCAATTCTGACCTTACTAGGTAGTGCACTCCTGAGGGACTTTGCCGCGGGCATGCTCAGCCGTCTCTTCTCGCTAAGAAAGCCAGTCTCAGCTTCTGCTCTCCACACCGGAGGGGCGGCCGTATCCCCCCACGCAGCAGCCAGGGCCAAGGGGTATGGTTCCTCAATACCGGTTTGCATGGGGTGAGTATATCTGATCTCACCGGGCTTCGACTTCTGGCCAGCAAAGCACGGCGTACTCTCTTGTTTTTCAGCAGAGCCCATCTCCCTTACTGCTGTATCCTCAGCAGGATGATCCCGGGCACTAACAGCCTGTAGTTTTAATATAAGGTGATCAAATCTGGCCAGCATCACAGACTCACGCTCCGCAAGCATAGTTTGTACTGCTCTGTATAAATCCTCCATCCTAAAGGCTGTAGGACTCTGAGCAGCGCAGATGGTAGCGCAGTGCGATGCCGCGTAGCGGTCAGTTACTGTCAGGCAGCAAATATGCCTGTATCTTAGGTGTTGATGGCCTTTATGGCCTATGTGTCACCAGGCTGATGTCACTTGCCCCCCGATAGTGAAGGGTCAATTGCGGTGGTAGATCACGTCCGTTCTGGCAGTCGCGGCCTAAGGGCCCAATGCTGGTGTGTTACCAAGATCCTTCAGACGTCATAAATCTTGCACTCCGCTGACTCCCGGTTCATAGTCTGACTGATATGTCAGCTACAGGGGTGACCTGGGGTGATTTTATGTACAATAATCTTGATTTTTAGTTCTTTTAGTAACGTATATGGCAGGAGCTATCTGTTATAGTAGTTTTTATACTTTAACTTTTGGTCATGGAGATTACTGTTGTAAGCCATTTTTTTCACCAGTTAGGGCTCTGTAACCACTCTGTATTTGAAAAGGGGATTGTATCTTCTGTGAGGGAAGTCACTCTGTGAACTGCAGGACAGGTAGGCACCTCAGTAAAGCTACTGAGGTGTATAGGTAGCCTGAGGTCTATTTGGTTTGTTGCACTAACACACATTTCTATTTAACCCTTTAAGGACACAGCTTTCAGTTTGCTCAATTGTTTTATGACGGAAAAATTCCGTTATATGTCCTTAAGAGGTTAAAGACACAGTACCCACTTATTTTTTATTTTCGTAGTCAATCCTAAAAAGTCTAGTAAATTGAACAAATACTTTGATGTTCCCTCCGCGGTGGAGGTTTTTCCGGTTCCTGACCGTGCTGCAGAGATTAATGCTCGAGAATGGGAAAGACCTGGTATTCCCTTTTCTCCATCTCCTATTTTTAAGAAGATGTTTCCTATAGCAGATTCTATTAAGGAGTCGTGGCAGATGGTTCCTAAGGTAGAAGGAGTGATCTCCACTTTAGCCAAGAGGACTTCTATTTCCATAGAGGGTAGTTGTTCTTTTAAAGATCCAATGGATAAAAAATTGGAGGCTTTACTAAAAAAGATGTATGTCCACCAGGGTTTACAATGGCAACCTGCGGTGTGTATCGCCACTGTTACCAGCACTGCGGCTTACTGGTTTGATGCGTTGTCTGAATCTCTTCAGACCGATACCCCTTTCGATGAGATCTAGGACAGGATTAAGGCTCTCAAGCCAATTCCTTCATTACAGATGCTTCCTTACAGGTTATTAAACTGGGAGAAAAAATTTTTGGTTTTGCGGTCCTAGCCCGCAGGGCCTTGTGGTTGAAGTCCTGGTCTGCGGATGTTTCATTTAAATTCAAGCTCATGGCTATTCCTTACAAGGGTAAGACCTTGTTTGGACCTGGTTTGGCAGAGATTATCTCAGATATTACTGGAGGGAAGGGTTCTTGTCTTCCTCAAGATAAAAAGAATAAGCAGAAGGGACGTCAGATTAATTTTAATTCCTTTTGTAACTTTAAAGGCAAGTCTTCCTCCCCTTCCTACAAGCAAGATCAAGCCAAGCCTTCCTGGAAGCCCAACCAGTCCTGGAGTAAGGGAAAGCAATCTAAAAAGCCAATTCCAAGTCAGCATGAAGGGTTGACCCCCGATCCAGGAGCGGATCTTGTAGGGGCAGACTCTCTCTCTTTTCCCAGGCTTGGATGAGAGATGTACCGGATCCCTGGGTGGTGGACATTATCTCCCAGGGATACAAAATAGACTTAAAATCTTTTCCTCCCAGAGGCAGGTTTCTCCTCTCCAGATTATCTGTAGACCAGATTAAAAGAGAGGTGTTCTTACATTGTGTCAAGGACCTTGTTGCCCTAGGGGTAATAGTTCCAGTTCCCTTTCAGGAAAGGGGTCTGGGATTTTACTCAAATCTCTTTGTAGTTCCCAAAAAGTAGGGAACTTTTTGACCAATCCTAGATCTAAAATGTTTAAACAAGTTTCTTAGAGTGCCATCCTTCAAGATGGAGAGTATACGCTCCATTCTTCCCTTGGTACAAGAGGGTCAGTTCATGACAACCATAGACCTAAAGGATGCATACCTTGATGTTTCCATTCACAGGGACCATCACAAGTTTCTGAGATTCGCATTTTTGGACAATCATTTCCAGTCCGTGGCCCTTCCATTCAGCCTTGCCACAGCTCCCAGAATTTTTTCAAAGGTTCTGGGGGCTCTTTTAGCTGTGCTTCGATCTCGGGGCATTGCAGTGGCACCTTATCTGGACGACAGTCTGGTTCAGGTGCCATCTTTTAAACAAGCAGGTGCCATCTTTTAAACAAGCAGAATCTCATACGGAGATCTTGTTGTCTTTTCTTCAATCCCACGGATGCAAGGTGAATCAGGAAAAAAGTTCTCTGGTTCCAGCTACAAGGGTAGTATTTTTGGGGATCATAATAGACTCCCTGTTAATGAATATTTTTCTGACGGAGATCAGAAAAAGAAAGATTTTCGACTCTTGTTTTGCCCTTCAGTCCTCTCCACAGCTGTCAGTGGCTCAATGTATGGAGGTAATCGGTCTGATCGTGGCTTCCATGGACATCATTCCATTTGCTTGGCTCCATCTCAGACCTCTGCAGTTATGCATGCTCAACCAATGGAACAGGGACTATACGGACCTGTCTCCACGTGTAGATCTAGATTGGGCATCAATAGACTCTCTTCCATAGTGGCTTTCTCAGGATCATCTCTCCCAGGGTACTTGCTTCCGCAGACCCTCCTGGGTGATTGTGACCACGGATGCCAGCCTTCTAGGTTGGGGAGCAGTATGGGGCTCATTGAAGGCTCAGGGCTTATGGACCCAGGAGGAGTCAGTCCTGCCCATAAACATCTTGGAGCTGAGAGCAATCTTCAATGGTCTTCTGGCCTGGCCTCAGTTAGCCTTAACCTTGTTTATCATATTCCAGTCAGACAACATAACCTTGGTGGCCTACATCAACCACCAGGGGGGAACTTGGAGTTGCTTGGCCATGACAGAGGTGGCCCAAATTATTCAGTGGACGGAGACCCACAACTGCTGTCTTTCTGCAATCCATATCCCAGTAGTGGACAATTGGCAAGCGGATTTTCTGAGCAGACAGACTTTTCATCCCGGGGAGTGGGAACTTCATTCAGATGTGTTTTCCAGCTTGACCCTCAAGTGGGGGCAGCTGGAGTTGGATCTCATGGCTTTTTGTCAGAATGCCAAACTTCCGAGATACGGCTTGAGGTCAAGAGATCCGCAAGCATTTCTGATTGTTGCTCTGGCAGTTCCTTGGAACTTCAGTCTAGCATACCTGTTTCCTCCGTTCGCTCTCCTTCCAAGAGTCATTGCTCAAATCAATCAGGAGAGGGTGTCTGTAATTCTCATTGCCCCGGCGTGGCCTCGCAGGATTTGGGGATTTGGTATGCAGACCTAGTGGAAATGTCATCCTTTCCACCATGGAGACTGCCTCTGAGGAAGGACCCTCTACTTCAGGGTCCCTTCCTTCATCCAAATCTTGTTTCTCTGAAACTGACTGCTTGGAGATTAAACGCTTAGTTTTATCTAAGCATGGATTTTCAGAGTCGGTCATTGAGACCTTGATTCAGGCTCGTAAGCCTGTGACTCGCAGGATTTACCATAAGATCTGGAGTAAATACTTGTATTGGTGTGATCCAAAGGATCCAGGATGGTCTGGAGAAGGGTTTGTACTCTAAAGGGTTAGATTTCAGCATTGTCTATTTTGTTACATAAGAGCTTGGCCGATGTGCCAGATGTTCAATCGTTTTGTCAGGCCTTGGTTAGAATTTAGCCTGTGTTTAAACCTGTTACTCCTCCATAGAGTCTTAACCTTGTTCTTAAAGTTTTACAACAGGCTCTGTTTGAGCGTATGCATTCTTTAGATATTAAGATGTTATCTTGGAAAGTTTTGTTTCTTGTTGCTATTTCCTCTGCTCGGAGAGTTTCTGAACTCTCTGCTTTATAGTGTGATTCCCCTTATCTTATATTTCACTCTGATAAGGTGGTTCTGCGTACTAAGTTTGGTTTCCTGCCCAAGGTTGTTACGGTCAAGAATATTAATCAGGAAATTGTTGTACCTTCTTTGTGTCCTAATCCTTCTTTTCACAAAGAATGCTTGTTACATAATATGGATGTTGTGCGAGCGCTAAAATTTTATTTGCAAGCAACTAAGGACTTTCGTTAGTCTTCTGCATTGTTTGTTTGCTTTTCTGGGAAACGCAAGGGTCAGAAAGCTACGGCTACTTCATTTTCCCTTTGGCTGAAGAGCGTTATTCACTTGGCATATAAGACTGCTGGACAGCAACCTCCTGAGAAAATCACAGCTCATTCCACAAGGGCTGTTTCTTCTTCCTGGGCCTTAAAAAATGAAGCTTCTGTGGAACAGATTTGCAAGGTTGCAACTTGGTCATCTTTGCACACTTTTTCTAAATTCTATAAATTCGATATTTTTGCCTCGGCTGAGGCTTCTTTTGGGAGAAAGGTTCTTCAAGCAGTGGTGCCTTCTGTTTAGGTTCCTGTCTTGTCCCTCCCTTATCATCTGTGTCCTCTGGCTTGGGTATTGGTTCCCAACAGTAATTGATGATGATCCGTGGACTCACCTTGTCATTAGAAAGAAAACAAAATTTATGCTTACCTGATATATTTATTTCTTGACATGGTGAGTCCACGGCACGCCGTGTATTCAGACAGTTTCTTTTTATATAAACCTCAGGCACCTCTGTACCTTGTGTTACTTTTTTTCTCTCCTTTCCCTTTGGTCGAATAACTGGGGGATTGTGGGTAGGGGAGTGATATGTAACAGCTTTGCTGTGGTGCTTTTTGCCTCCTCCTGCTGGCCAGGAGGGATATTCCCAACAGTAATTGATGATGATCCGTGGACTCACCGTGTCAAGAAAGAAATAAATTAATCAATAGCATAAATTTTGTTTTTTTTGGCTTGTGTATTATGTAGTGTCAGGTGGAGGGCTGTTTTTCATAATGAAACAAGCTGGAAACAATGGCTGAGAGTCTCAGCTCATCACAAGCCCTGGTCTATCAGCTGGCATTTTAAAAGAGAAACCCTCTGATATTTTAACCCCTTCAAGTTTGTAAAGATACTCAGGTGTGTCCCACAATGCTCAGCTATGTACCTCATGTGCTAAGTGTATTTCTATCCCTAAATTCACTCTGATTGTAACAAACAGCAAACCACTGTTTTCCAGAGTAAGGAAATCTAAGTCAGAAAGTATGGGACCAGACCTCACAAGGAAAAGCAGCACAAAATCATTAAACAAATGCAGTGTACACAAGTCAAAGTCAAATACCAAGTCAGTCCCAAACAAGGGGTTAATACAAAGCGTAGTAAGGGAACCAGAAGTGAACCAGCATTTCCAAGAAGTAAACTGCTTATCAAGACTACTAAAATTAGGGCCTAATTTATCTTCTAGGCCTTCTAAAAGGTACAGTACAGTACCAAGAACCGAAATCACTAGACAAAAACCTATCATGAAACTGCTATTAAAGAGACATTAAACACGTTGAGATGGTAATATAAAATTATATGATCGTATATATAAAAAAAACTCTGCAATATACGTTCATTATTTATTTTGCCCCCTTTTCATGTAATGCCATTCGGAAATCGTGAGCTTTTCAGTTCCTGTTAGGAATGGAAGTGCAGAACATGTTATATGTTATATTCCACATAATCATTGGCTGCACACGCTAGTGCCCTAAATATAACTGGCCCTAATTGGCCATAGCAGAGAAGGTAACCTAGTTTACCACATGGCAGCTTCGATTGTTTTATAGACACTAAAACTGCACTTGTTTTGTCAATATTTAAACAGCTAATGAATCTTTAAAAAATACATCTACGTGTTATCCTCAGACTAATCTTTTATTTGAATGCATCATTCTATCTAGCATTTATTTAGTGTGTTATGTCCCTTTAATAAGGTATTAACCCCTTAACGACCGAGGACGTGCAGGGTACGTCCTCAAAAAAAAGGCAGTTAATGTCTGAGAACGTACCCTGCACGTCCTCGGTTTGGAAAGCAGCTGGAAGCTATCCTGCTCGCTTCCAGCTGCTTTCCGGTTATTGCAGTGATGCCTCGATATGGAGGCATCCTGCAATAACTTTTTTAAGCCATCCGGTGCAGAGAGAGCCACTCTGTGGCCCTCTCTGCACCGGAGATCGGTGGCTCCCTGCGTTGGTGGGTGGGAGCCGGACCGGGAGGCGGGTGGCGGCCATCGATGGCCCTGGTTATGTGCAGGGGGGGCGGGATCGTGCACGGGAGGGCGGGGGCGGGCGCGTGCACGGGGAGGGAGCGGGTGGGAACCGCTACACTACAGAAAATTTGTTAATAAAAAATGTTTAAATGCCTTAATATTTTTTAAAAAAAAAAAGATCAGCAAGGTGGTGGGGGTTTGTCTGTGTGGGGGGGAAGCTACACTACAGAAAAAAGCCAAATAAATATAAAAAAAGCACTTTTTTTTTGCAAACTGGGTACTGGCAGACAGCTGCCAGTACCCAAGATGGCCCCCAATGAGGCAGAGGGGATGGTCAGTGAGCGGTTTTGGGGGGGATCAGGGAGGTTGGGGGCTAAGGGGGGGGATCCTACACCCTAGCATATGTAAATATGCTAAAAAAAAAAACATTTTTAAAAAAACCCTTTTATTTTAGTACTGGCAGACTTTCTGCCAGTACTTAAGATGGCGGGGACAATGTGGGGTGGGGGAGGGAAGGGAGCTGTTTGGGAGGGATCAGGGGGTGGGATGTGTCAGGTGGGAGGCTGATCTCTACACTAAAGCTAAAATTAATCCTGCAAGCTCCCTACAAACTCCCTAATTAACCCCTTCACTGCTAGCCAGAATACACGTGTGAGGCGCAGCAGGATTTAGCGGCCTTCTAATTACCAGAAAGCAACGCCAAAGTCATATATGTCTGCTATTTCTGAACAAAGGGGATCCCAGACAAGTATTTACAACCATTTGTGCCATAATTGCACAAGCTGTTTGTAAATTATTTCAGTGAGAAACCTAAAATTGTGAAAAATTTTACTTTTTTTTCAATTTGATCGCATTTGGCGGTGAAATGGTGGCATGAAATATACCAATATGTGCCTAGATCAATACTTGGGGTTGTCTACTATACTACACTAAAGCTAAAATTAACCCTACAAGCTCCCTAAAAGCTCCCTAATTAACCCCTTAACTGCTGGGCATAATACACTTGTGGTGCGCAGTGGCATTTAGCGGCCTTCTAATTACCAAAAAGCAACGCCAAAGCCATATATGTCTGCTATTTCTGAACAAAGGGGATCCCAGAGAAGAATTTACAACCATTTATGCCATAATTGCACAAGTTGTTTGTAAATAATTTCAGTGAGAAACCAAAAGTTTGTGAAAAAATTTGTGAAAAAGTGAACGATTTTTTGTATTTGATCGCATTTGGCGGTGAAATGGTGGTATGAAATATACCAAAATTGTCCTAGATCAATACTTTGGGATGTCTACTAAAAAAAAATATATACATGTCAAGGGATATTCAGGGATTCCTGAAAGATATTAGTGTTCTAATGTAACTAGCGCTAATTTTGGAAAAAAGTGGTTTGGAAATAGCAAAGTGCTACTTGTATTTATGGCCCTATAACTTGCAAAAAAAGCAAAGAACATGTAAACATTGGGTATTTCTAAACTCAGGACAAAATTTTGAAACTATTTAGCATGGGTGTTTTTTGGTGGTTGTAGATATGTAACAGATTTTGGGGGTCAAAGTTAGAAAAAGTGTGTTTTTTTCAATTTTTCCTCATATTTTATATTTTTTTTATAGTAAATTATAAGATATGATGAAAATAATGGTATCTTTAGAAAGTCCATTTAGTGGCGAGAAAAACGGTATATAATATGTGTGGGTACAGTAAATGAGTAAGAAGAAAATTACAGCTAAACACAAACACCGCAAAAATGTAAAAATAGCCTTGGTCCCAAACGGACAGAAAATGGAAAAGTGCTGTGGTCATTAAGGGGTTAACTGTTTTGCCTCCAGCTGTTAATCACAGACATTTGCAAGAATTTGAAGATGGTCCTTTGGTCTTTCATTAGGAGCGGCCACTTTAAGTTACCCATTGATGATAGGGGTTTTTCTGACTGAGGACAGACACTGCTGCTGTGGCAGAGGATGTGTCTAATTTCAGGCTTGATAATATTCATGCTTTATTGCATGAAATTGTAATTGCTTTAGAGGTAGAGGATTGTCCTTCCACAGTTAAAGAGACACTGAACCCAATTTTTTTTTTCGTGATTCAGCGCTAGAGCATGCGATTTTAAGCAACTTTATCATTTACTCCTATTATCAAATTCTCTTCAATCTCTTGGTATCTTTCTTTGAAATGCAAGAATGTAAGTTTAGATGCCGGCCCATTTTTGGTGAACACACTTAGTTGATCTTGCTGATTGGTGGATACATTTACCCACCAATAAACAAGTGCTTTCCATGGTTCTGAACTAAAAAAATAGCTTAGATGCCTTCTTTTTCAAATAAAGAAAGCAAGAGAACGAAGAAAAGTTGATAATAGGAGTAAATTAGAAAGTTGCTTAAAATTGCATGCTCTATCTGAATCAAAAAGGAAAAAAAATTGGGTTCAGTGTCCCTTTAAGCAACTAGTTAAGAGAATTGATAAATTGTTTAAGGCAGCTCACAAAAAGCCTTCCTCTTTCCCCATGCCTGGCTCGGTTTCTGAACTAATTTCTAAGGAATTTCAGAAGTCATGTATTTATTTTGTTCCGTCTGCTAAGTTTAAACCTATGTTTCCTCTCCCTTTTGTTAATACAGAGATTTGGGAAACTATTTCTAAGGGGTCATATCAGTTTCATCTGAGTTTCATGTCACCTTCTAAATGACCTTGTGGTTTAGATTCCCCCTTTTCATTGGAGTGTCTCACACTCAGATGATGCTTCATTTGCTTCAGAATCATGGTTTAAAAGTAAATCTTAACTCCTCAGACCTGTGTGTCTTTTCTGGGGTTCATACTCAATTTAGTAACTATGCTATGCATTTTTCTCTAACAGATCAGCACAAACTGAAACTGCAACAAGCCTGTGCCCTTCTGCAGCTCAGCTCATGGAAGTTGTGGGTCTTATGGTGGCTGCCTCAAATGTAGTTTGCCAGATTGCATCTTCAGACTCTCCAGTTGCAAATGCTGCATCATGGCATGGGGACCATAAGCATCTTTCTCAGAGGCTCCTGTTAAATCACAGGAGAAGACAGTCCCTAACTTGGTGGCAGACTCACTATTCCTTGGTTCAAGGGGCCTCTTTGTGTGGCCCAATGTGAGTAGTAATTTCAACAGATACCAGCCTTTTAGGTCTATGGGTCTTTGAGAGTGCAGGGTGTTTGGTCTACTCTGGAGATTAGTATGCTTGAACTTCATGCTCAGACAGGAATATGTTCTGTTATTCCAGTCAGTCAAATGTCACACCTGTGGCCTATGTCAATCATTAGGAAGAAACTTTCAGTTACCTAGCTTTGAGGGAAGTGTCCCGTATCATCAGATGGGCAGAACATGATCATTGCATGACTTCTGCCATCCACAATCTGGGTGTGAGCAATTTGGAGGCCAACTTTCTCAGTCAATATATAGAACAGCCAATTTCCTCAAAAAAAGAGAAGAAAAGTAGAGGGCGCTTATATATAATAAATGCTCTAATGAATAACTTATATACGGAATGTAAAATGCAATCTTATATAAAAAACGAATAGTTGTAAAATAAACAATAAATTAAAAAATGATGAAAATTAGAATATAAAAAAGTTAATAAAAAATGATTAAAAATTGTGAATACTTTAAAAATAATATATAATACAAAAATTATGAATAATGAAAAATGAAAAAGTTTATAAAGTCCACAAGTCTGCTCCTCTTCTGGCGGATTGGGCTTGCATGATAATTTCTATAAGTAAAACAAAGAAGTGCGCCTCATGGTGCAGAAATCTTGATTCATTAGAAAATAAGAATAGCAGAATATATACTCTGCTAGATACTCAGCTGTCTAGCTGTTTCTTCGGGCATGTAAGAACAGTGATATTGGATTAAAAAAATACAAATAAAAACAAAAACTGTTCTTGCATGCCTTAAGAAAAAACAGCTAAACAGCTGAGAAACGCGTTGCATGTTTTTATTTGTTTTTATTTATTAAACAGTTTTAGTAGTATTCACCTTCTACCACTCTAGTTTATCTTTTTACATTGTTGAAGTTCCAAACTAGCATCGATCATTTATCCTGGGAGACCAAACAGGAACAGTTAGCTGGAGACTAGAACATCCAGCCTGCTTTATTTGCACTATCTAACAGTACAAACTAACATGTGAGTAACAAATACACAAATTATATATTCTGGTATCTGGACAGTTTCCTGCACCATCGGCCGTTTTTCTCTTTTTATCTTTTCAAGAGACCAGACCTTTATCTTTGAATCTGTTTGATATCCAAGAAGGGTGCTTTAATAACAGTCAGCTGGAGTCTGAAAGGCCCAGCCTGCTTTGATTGCACTACCTCACAGTCAGGAGCAGAACTACAGGGGGTGCAGAGGTTGCAACTGCAACCGGGCCCCCGAGGGTGGGGGCCCAGCTTAAAAATTTTTTTTCTTTCAATAAAAAACATTGACCTGCCACTGCCTGCACTGATATCAGGTGAGTGTTATGATGCTTCACTAGTGTCTCTGACTACAGGGGTTAGTGTTTCTGTTTTACCCATTGGTGTTTATGGGTGTGTATATTTTTGCATGTATGTGTTTGTATGCTTGTGGAACAAGCACATTACAGACCTTGTTACTACAGCATGGGGGGTAAACAGTGTCACTATACAGTACCACTATATACAGTACGGGGGGCTGGACTATGTCACAGACTACTGTGGTCACTTTATAAAGTACTGGGGCGGGTAGGGTCATGCCAGCCATCTCCCCAGCAGATTACAGACTGTGTCACTAACTCACTATATACAGTACTGGTGGGTTAAACAGTGTCACTATATACAATAATAGGGGGTCAGACCATCTCACAGACTGTGGGCACAGGGTACCTCCTTTTGCAGACGTAATCTGATTCACATTTTTTTTTCTGTGTTAAATGTAAAAAAAAAAGATATGTATCAAATTCACCTTTTTTGGGGGGGTGAGGGGGGCCTTCTTAGATTCTTGCACCTGAGCCTTGTGGTTTCTAGTTACGCCTCTTCTCACAGTGCAAGCCTTTTGTGAGTATCCATTCTGCTATTCATATTTTCTAATGGATCAAGATTTCTGTGCCATGAGGTGCTCTTCTTTGTTTTACTTATAGAAACTTTCTCAGTCGTCATTTTTCTTACCCAGCAGAATAGACTCTGAGTCACAAGTTTTTTTTTATCAGATTGTGAGATATAGGGGTCTGTCAGAGATAGATATCATGGCTTCTTCTTTGATTTACAAACTGCCCTAGTATTGTGCCAAGTCTTGGGACCCTCTGGTGAGTCTGATAGATACCCTATTGATTCCCTGGTCGTTCAACCTAATTTCTATCTTTCTTTCATTTGTGCTGCCATCTAGAGTGATAGCCAGAATCAAGCAGGAACAAGCCTCAGCCATTTTGATTGTAACAAAATGGTCTTGTAGGATTTGGTTCAAATGTCCTCATGCTTGCCTTGGAGGTTTCCTATAAGAATGGATCTTCTCTCTCAAGGTTCTTTCTTTTATCAAGATCTCAAATCTCTGACATTGACATCATGGTAATTGAACGCTTAGTGCTGACAAGTTTATTGACACCCTGATTCAGGCTAGGTAACCTGTTATAAGGCGCATTTATCATAAGGATCTGAAAAAACTATTTAGCATAGTGTGCTCACAAAGGTTACCGCTGGGATTCTTTCAGATTTCCCAGTGTTCTTGAGTTCCTGCTGGAGGGTCTGGATAAGGGTTTTAAAATGTCCAATTTGAGCAGAGCACTCAAATGAATGCAAAACAATCTCTCCAGAGCATGCATAGCTTATATGGGTTCAATGTTCACCCCTCCTTCAGGCAATTATTTAATGGAGAAACAACTGCAAAGAGCACATAGTCCTTTATTAAGGTGTTATAAACAAGTGATATTTCTATCTATACCAAGCCCTTAATCATTATGGGCTAGATTACAAGTGTGCGCTTTTAGAGCTCCCACTCAAGTGTAAACATAGCTAGAAGTAATTTTTTTTGTGCTCCCAGGTTATCATGTGTATTACAAGTAGAAATTTTGCGTGCAAGAGCAAACCCACCACTCGCAAACTTTAGGACTTCGGATATCACTACCATGCTAACTTTCTCTCCCCATAGACTTAAATGGAGAGCATGGAAGGGGGTTTCTGTGGCCGGTCTTCAAACATCTCTGATTTTCCAGTCCAGAGCTTGTGTCCCCCCCATTCCCCTAATTTCATTGTGATCTTGCAGACTTCACTGCTTGGGTATAGATTCTCATACATAATGACTCATGAACTCTTACCATCTGATGAAAGAAAACAAAATATATGATTAACTGATAAATTATTTATTTCATGATGGTAAGAGTCCATTAGTCCCAACCTTTCTTTCTTTGGGTGGCGGCAGTACTTGTTTTGCCTCTACTTTGTTACAATATGAACGTAGTTTAAATTTTTTACAGAATAATTTCAAAGGCTAAAAAAATTAATATAAGACATTCAATAAAATTTACTGCACAAATTCAGATAATAAAATGTTAATTTTATTGTAGCTAAAATAGATATTGTATACATTTTTCTTCGGCAAAGATAATCATTGTGAGCTTTGCTCTCTACTAAATTAAAGATTATGTCAAGGACTCTATATTGTAATTGCTGCTGATTTTAATCAGATAATAATGCTGCTTTGTTGAACAGAGAATTTATTGAAGTATTTTTTTATGCATGAAATTGTAAGGGATTTGCAGTTAAATGTCAATTTTTATAAACAACTGTTTACATAGTTGTTGATAATGAATTATCTGCAGCCGGTAATCATTATTTTTTTTAGTTTTTATCGATTAGTAGCTGAGAAGTCACTGGGAAGCTGAGATAACTATCACATAATTTTCACCTAGATTACGAGTTTTGCATCAGGGTTAAAAAGCAGCGTTGAGAGGTCCCAACACTGCTTTTTAACGCCCGCTGGTATTACGAGTCTTGAAGGTACAGGTGTACCGCTCACTTTTTTGGCCAGACTCGAAAATACTGCAAATCCACTTACGTCAATTGCGTATCCTCTTTTTTCAATGGGACTTGCATAGCGCCAGTATTACCAGTCAGACCAAAATTGAGCGGTACACCCTCTCCTGTCAAGACTCATTTAAAAGTCAGTAGTTAAGAGTTTTACACTACAACGCCGTAGCATAAAACTCTTAACTAAAGTGATAAAAAGTACACTAACACCCATAAACTACCTATTAACCCCTAAACCGAGGCCCCCCCACATCACAAACGCTAAAATAAATTTTTTAACCCCTAATCTGCCGAACCGGACATCGCCGCCACTATAATAAACATATTAACCCCTAAACCGCTGCACTCCCGCATAGCAAACACTAGTTAAATATTATGAACCCCTAATCTTCCGTACCTAACATCGCCGACACCTACCTACATTTATTAACCCCTAATCTGCCGCCCACAACGCTGCCGCCACTATATTAAATGTATTAACCCCTAAACCTAAGTCTAACCCTAACCCCCACTAACTTAAATATAATTACAATAAATCTACATAAAATAACTACAATTCACTAAATTATTCCTATTTAAAACTAAATACTTACCTATAAAATAAACCCTAACGCCTAGATTTAGAGTTCTGCGGCCAAAGGGGTGCGTTAGCTACGCGTGCTTTTTTCCCCACGCACCTTTTAAATACCGCTGGTATTTAGAGTTCACAGAATGGCTGGGTTTTCAGTGCGTTAGGCTCCAAAAAGGGAGCGTAGAGTATAATTTAACGCCACTGCAACTCTAGATACCAGCGGTGCTTACGGAAGCGGCCAGCTTAAAAAACGTGCTCGTGCACGATTCCCCCATAGAAAACAATGGGGCCATTTGAGCTGAAAAAAAACCTAACACCTGCAAAAAAGTCACGTTCAGCTCCTAACGCAGCCCAATTGTTTTCTATGGGGAAACACTTCCTACGTCTGCACCTAACACTCTAACATGTACCCCGAGTCTAAACACCCCTAACCTTACACTTATTAACCCCTATTCTGCTGCCCCGCTATCGCTGACACCTGCATATTTATTTTAACCCCTAATCTGCCGCTCCGTAAACCGCCGCTACTTACATTATCCCTATGTACCCCTAATCTGCTGCCCCTAACACCGCCGACCCCTATATTATATTAATTAACCCCTAATCTTCCCCCCACAACGTCGCCTCCACCTGCCTACACTTATTAACCCCTAATCTGTCGACCGGACCGCGCCGCTATTATAATAAAGTTATTAACCCCTAATCCGCCTCACTCCCGCCTCAATAACCCTATAATAAATAGTATTAACCCCTAATCTGCCCTCCCTAACATCGCCGACACCTAACTTCAAACATTAACCCCTAATCTGCCGACTGGAGATCACCGCTATTCTAATAAATGTATTAACCCCTAAAGCTAATTCTAACCCTAACACCCCCCTAAGTTAAATATAATTTTTATCTAACGAAATAAATTAACTCTTATTAAATAACTTATTCCTATTTAAAGCTAAATACTTACCTGTAAAATAAACCGTAATATAGCTACAATATAAATTATAATTATATTATAGCTATTTTAGGATTAATATTTATTTTACAGGCAACTTTGTATTTATTTTAACCAGGTACAATAGCTATTAAATAGTTAAGAACTATTTAATAGCTAAAATAGTTAAAATAATTACAAAATTACCTGTAAAATAAATCCTAACCTAAGTTACAATTAAACCTAACACTACACTATCAATAAATTAATTAAATACAATACCTACAATTATCTACAATTAAACCTAACACTACACTATCAATAAATTAATTAAATACAATATCTACAATTATCTACAATTAAACCTAACACTACACTATCAATAAATTATTTAAATAAAATATCTACAAATAAATACAATGAAATAAACTAACTAAAGTACGAAAAATAAAAAAGAACTAAGTTACAAAAAATAAAAAAATATTTACAAACATTAGAAAAATATTACAACAATTTTAAACTAATTACACCTACTCTAAGCCCCCTAATAATATAACAAAGCCCCCCAAAATAAAAAATGCCCTACCCTATTCTAAATTAAAAAAGTTCAAAGCTCTTTTACCTTACCAGCCCTGAACAGGGCCCTTTGCGGGGCATGCCCCAAAGAATTCAGCTCTTTTCCCTGTAAAAAAAACACATACAATACCCCCCCAACATTACAACCCACCACCCACATACCCCTAATCTAACCTAAACCCCCCTTAAATAAACCTAACACTAAGCCCCTGAAGATCTCCCTACCTTGTCTTCACCTCACCGGGTCCTGATCTGTCCAGAAGAGCCTCCGATGTCTTGATTATGGAGACAATAAAGAAAGCGTGGTTGCGCCTGTGACTATTAACCTTTAAATGGGAAAATAGAAAAGTCTAAAAGGGGATTATACAGTTCTAAAATATATTCAAACCATAATATGTAATAATATGAATAAATGTATTTTAAAACTTCATAAATGACTATACAAAGATATGTAAAACTTCATAAATGACTATACAAAGATATGTCCTCCGATGTCTTGATCCAAGCCCAAGCGGGGGGCTGAAGAATGACGTCCATCCTTGGGCTGAAGTCTGGATCCAAGCGGCGGCTGAAGAAATCCATCATCGGCTGAAGTCGGAAGTCCATCATCGGGATGAAGTCTTCTATCAAGCCGCATCTTCAATCTTTTTTCTTCTGGAGCGGAGCCATCTTCTTTCCAACCGACGCGGATCCAACCTCTTCAACCGACGCCTACTCGCCGAATGACGGTTCCTTTAAATGACGTCATCCAAGATGGCGTCCCTCGAATTCCGATTGGCTGATAGGATTCTATCAGCCAATCGGAATTAAGGTAGGAATATTCTGATTGGCTGATGGAATCAGCCAATCAGAATCAAGTTCAATCCGATTGGCTGATCCAATCAGCCAATCAGATTGAGCTTGCATTCTATTGGCTGATCTTGGATGACGTCATTTAAAGGAACCGTCATTCGGCGAGTAGGCGTCGGTTGAAGAGGTTGGATCCGTGTCGGTTGGAAAGAAGATGGCTTCGCTCCACTCCAGAAGAAAGAAGATTGAAGATGCGGCTTGATAGAAGACTTCATCCCGATGATGGACTTCCGACTTCAGCCGATGATGGATTTCTTCAGCCGCCGCTTGGATCCAGACTTCAGCCCGAGGATGGACGTCACTCTTCAGCCCCCCGCTTGGGCTTGGATCAAGACATCGGAGGCTCTTCTGGACAGATCGGGACCCGGTGAGGTTAAGACAAGGTAGGTAGATCTTCAGGGGCTTAGTGTTAGGTTTATTTAAGGGGGGTTTGGGTTAGATTAGGGGTATGTGGGTGGTGGGTTGTAATGTTGGGGGGGTATTGTATGTGTTTTTTTTACAGGCAAAAGAGCTGAATTCTTTGGGGCATGACCCGCAAAGGGCCCTGTTCACGGCTGGTAAGGTAAAAGAGCTTTGAACTTTTTTAATTAAGAATAGGGTAGGGCATTTTTTATTTTGGGGGGCTTTGTTATTTTATTAGGGGGCTTAGAGTAGGTGTAATTAGTTTAAAATTGTTGTAATATTTTTCTAATGTTTGTAAATATTTTTTTTTTTTTGTAACTTAGTTCTTTTTTATTTTTCGTACTTTAGTTAGTTTATTTCATTGTATTTATTTATAGATATTTTATTTAAATAATGTATTGATAGTGTAGTGTTAGGTTTAATTGTAGATAATTGTAGATATTGTATTTAATTAATTTATTGATAGTGTAGTGTTAGGTTTAATTGTAGATAATTGTAGGTATTGTATTTAATTAATTTATTGATAGTGTAGTGTTAGGTTTAATTGTAACTTAGGTTAGGATTTATTTTACAGGTAATTTTGTAATTATTTTAACTATTTTAGCTATTAAATAGTTCTTAACTATTTAATAGCTATTGTACCTGGTTAAAATAAATACAAAGTTGCCTATAAAATAAATATTAATCCTAAAATAGCTATAATATAATTATAATTTATATTGTAGCTATATTAGGGTTTATTTTACAGGTAAGTAGATTTAAATAGGAATAATTTATTTAATAAGAGTTAATTTATTTCGTTAGAATAAAATTATATTTAACTTAGGGGGGTGTTAGGGTTAGGGTTAAAATTAGCTTTAGGGGTTAAAAAATTTATTAATTTTTATTAATACTATTTATTATAGGGTTATTGAGGCGGGAGTGAGGCAGATTAGGGGTTAATAACTTTATTATAATAGCGGTGCGGTCCGCTCAGCAGATTAGGGGTTAATAAGTGTAGGCAGGTGGAGGCGACGTTGTGGGGGGCAGATTAGGGGTTAATAAATATAATATAGGGGTCGGCGGTGTTAGGGGCAGCAGATTAGGGGTACATAGCTATAATGTAACTGGCGGCGGCGTGCGGACGGCAGATTAGGGGTTAATAAGTGTAGGCAGGTGGAGGCGATGTTGTGGGGGGCAGATTAGGGGTTAATAAATATAATATAGGGGTCGGCGGTGTTAGGGGCAGCAGATTAGGGGTACATAGGGATAACGTAGTTGGCGGCAGTGTACGGAGTGGAAGATTAGGGGTTAAAACATTTTTATAGAGTGGCGGCGATGTGGGGGGACCTCGGTTTAGGGGTACATAGGTAGTTTATGGGTGTTAGTGTACTTTAGAGCACAGTAGTTAAGAGCTTTATAAACCGGCGTTAGCCCAGAAAGCTCTTAACTACTGATTTTTTTCTGCGGCTGGAGTTTTGTCGTTAGAATTCTAACGCTCACTTCAGACACGACTCTAAATACCGGCGTTAGAAAGATCCCATTGAAAAGATAGGATACGCAATTGACGTAAGGGGATCTGCGGTATGGAAAAGTCGCGGCTGCAAAGTGAGCGTTAGATCCTTTCCTGACTGACTCCAAATACCGGCGGTAGCCTAAAACCAGCGTTAGGAGCCTCTAACGCTGGTTTTGACGGCTACCGCCCAACTCTAAATCTAGGCCTAAGATAGCTACAATATAACTAATAGTTACATTGTAGCTATCTAAGGGTTTATTTTTATTTTACAGGCAACTTTGTATTTATTTTAACTAGGTACAATAGTTATTAAATAGTTATTAACTATTTAATAACTACCTAGTTAAAATAAAGACACTTACCTGTAAAATAAAACCTAACCGAAGTTACAATTACACCTAACACTAGACTATAATTAAATTAATTCCCTAAACTAAATACAGTACGGAAAAAAAACACTAAATTACAGAAAATAATAAAATAATTACAAGATTTTTAAACTAATTACACCTACTCTAATCCCCCAACAAAATAAAAAAGCCCCCCAAAATAAAAAAAAGCCCTACCCTACACTAAATTACAAATAGCCCTTAAAAGGGCCTTTTGTGGGGCATTGCCTCAAAGTAATCAGCTCTTTCACCTGTAAAAAAAAAAAGTACAAATACCCCCCCAACATTAAAACCCATCACCCACACAACCAACCCTACTCTAAAACCCACCCAATCCCCCCCCCAAAAAAAATCCCTTCCCTATACTAAATTACAAATAGCCCTTAAAAGGGCCTTTTGCGGGGCATTGCCCCAAAGTAATCAGCTCTTTTACCTGGAAAAAAAAAGTACAAATACCCCCCAACATTAAAACCCACCAAGCACACAACCAACCCTACTCTAAAACCCACCCAATCCCCCCTTAAAAAAACCTTGCACTAACCCCTTGAAGATCACCCTACCATGAGAATTCTTCAACCTGGCAGAAGTGGTCCTCCAGATGGGCAGAAGTCTTCATCCAAGCCGGGCAGAAGTGGTCCTCCAGACAGGCAGAAGTCTTCATCCAAGCTGGGCAGAAGAGGTCCTCCTGACGGGCAGAAGTCTTCATCCAGACGGCATCTTCTATCTTCATCCATCAGAATTCTATCAGCCAATCGGAATTAAGGTAGAAAAAATCCTATTGGCTGATGCAATCAGCCAATAGGATTGAAGTTCAATCCTATTGACTGATCCAATCAGCCAATAGGATTGAGCTCGCATTCTATTGGCTGATTGGAACAAAAGGCCCTTTTAAGGGCTATTTGTAATTTAGTGTAGGATAGGGCTTTTTTATTTTGGGAGGCTTTTTTATTTTGTTAGGGGGATTAGAGTAGGTGTAATTAGTTTAAAAATCTTGTAATTATTTTATTATTTTCTGTAATTTAGTGGGGAGGTTTTCATACTTTAGATAATTTTTTTAAATTGTAATTAATTGTATTTAGTTTAGGGAATTAATTTAATTATAGTGTAGTGTTAGGTGTAATTGTAACATAGGTTAGGTTTTATTTTACAGGTAAATTATTGTCTTTAGTTTAACTAGGTAGTTATTAAATAGTTAATAACTATTTAATAACTATTGTACCTAGTTAGAATAAATACAAAGTTGCCTGTAAAATAATAATAAACCCTAAGATAGCTACAATGTAACTATTAGTTATATTGTAGCTATCGTAGGGTTTATTTTACAGGTAAGTATTTAGTTTTAAATAGGAATTATTTAGTTAATTGTAGTAATTTTATTTAGATTTATTGTAATTATATTTAAGTTAGGGGGGTTAGGGTTAGACTTAGCTTTAGGGGTTAATAACTTTATTATAGTGGTGGCGACGTTGTGGGCGGCAGATTAGGGGTTAATAAATGTAGTTAGGTTGCGGCGACATTGGGGGCGGCAGATTAGGGGTTAATAAATATAATGTAGGTGTCGGCGATGTTGGGGGCAGCAGATTAGGGGTTCATAAGTATAATGTAGGTGGCGGCGGTGTCCGGAGCGGCAGATTAGGAGTTAATAATATAATGTAGGTGGCAGCGATGTCGGGGGCGGCAGATTAGGGGTTAATAAGTGTAAGATTAGGGGTGTTTAGACTCGGGGTTCATGTTAGGGTGCTAGGTGTAGACATAAATTTTATTTCCCCATAGGAATCAATGGGGCTGCGTTAGGAGCTTTACACTGCTTTTTTGCAGGTGTTAGGTTTTTTTCAGCCGGCTCTCCCCCATTGATTCCTATGGGGAAATCGTGCACGAGCATGTTTTAGCAGCTCAACGCTAATGTAAGCAGCGCTGGTATTGAGGTGAGATGTGGAGCAAAAGTTTGCTCTTTGCTCACTTTTTTGCGGCTAACGCCGGGTTTGTAAAGACCCGTAATACCAGCGTTGTCTGTAAGTGAGCGGTGAGGGAAAACTGCTCGTTAGCACTGCACAGCCTCTAACGCAAAACTCGTAATCTAGGTGTTTGTTTGCTAAAAACTTCTATTTTTTTTAACTTAGTACACTGTATTTTGTCACACCTCTGTTGTGAATATTAAGTTATTTCATAAGCTATGAGTGGCAATCACTTCCACCTAGATTACGAGTTTTGCGGTAACAGGGGTGCGGTGCTAACGCGCAGTTTTGTCTCACCGCTCACCTACATTAAGGCTGGTATTACAAGTTTTTTTAAACCCGGCTTAGATGCAAAAAAGTGAGCGTAGAGCAAAATTTAGCTCCACATCTCACCTCAAAACCAGCACTGCTTACGGTAGCTGGCAAAACGTGCTTGTGCATGATTTCCCCATAGGAATCAATGGGGCAGATTCGGCTGAAAAAAAGTCTAACACCTGCAAAAAAGCAGCGTTCAGCTCCTAACGCAGCCCCATTGTTTCCTATGGGGAAATAAAAGTTATGCCTACACCTAACATGAACCCCGAGTCTAAACACCCCTAACCTTACACTTAACCCCTAATCTGCCACCCCGACATCGCCGCCACCTGCATAATATTATTAACCCCTAATCTGCCGCTCCGGACACCGCCGCCACCTACAATATACTTATGAACCCCTAATCTGATGCCCCCAACATCGCCTAACCCTACATTATATTTATATATTATATATTATTATTTATCCTACATTATATTTATTAACCCCTAATCTGCCACCCCCAATGTCGCCGCAACCTACCTACATTTATTAAACCCTAATCTGCTGCCCACAATGACGCCGCCACTATAATAAATATATTAACCCCTAAACCTAAGTCTAACCCTAACCCTAACACCCCCTAACTTAAATATAATTTTAAATAATCTAAATAAAATTACTACAATTAACTAAATTATTCCTATTTAAAACTAAATACTTACCTATAAAATAAACCCTAAGATAGCTACAATATAACTAATAGTTACATTATAGCTAGCTTAGGGTTTATTTTTATTTTACAGGCAACTTTGTATTTATTTTAACTAGGTACAATAGTTATTAAATAGTTAACTATTTAATAACTTCCTAGTTAAAATAAAAACAAATATACCTGTAAAATAAAACTTAACCTAAGTTACAATTACACCTAACACTACACTATCATTAAATAAATTAACTACAATTAATTATAATTAAATTAAATAAACTAAAGTACGGAAAAAACCCCACTAAATTACAGAAAATAATAAAATAATTACAATTTTTTAAAACTAATTACACCTAATCTAATCCCCCTAATAAAATAAAAAAAACCACCAAAATAAAAAAATTCCTACCCTATACTAAATTACAAATAGCCCTTAAAAGGGCCTTTTGTGGGGCATTGCCCCAAATTAATCAGCTCTTTTACCTGTAAAAAAAAATACAATACCCCCCAACATTAAAACCCACCACCCACACACCCAACCCTACTCTAAAACCCACCCAATCCCCTCTTAATAAAATCTAAAACTAGCCCCTTGAAAATCACCCGACCTTGAGACGTCTTCACCCAACCGGGCAGAAGTGGTCCTCCAGACGGTCCGAAGTCGTCATCCTATCCGGGCAGAAGTGGTCCTCCAGACGGGCAGAAGTCTTCATCCATCCGGAGCGGGTCCATCTTCAAGACATCCAATGCGCAGCATCCTCTTCTTTCCGACGACTAACACTAAATGACGGTACCTTTAAGTGACATCATCCAAGATGGCATCCCTTCAATTCCGATTGGCTGATAGAATTCTATTAAGGTAGAAAAAATCCTATTGGCTGATCCAATCAGCCAATAGGATTGAGCTTGCATTCTATTGGCTGTTCCAATCAGCCAATATAATGCAAGCTCAGTCCTATTGGCTGATTGGATCAGCCAATAGGATTTTTTCTACCTTAATTCCGATTGGCTGATTGAATTCTATCAGCCAATCGGAATTGAAGGGACGCCATCTTGGATGACGTCACTTAAAGGTACCGTCATTTAGTGTTAGTCGTCGGAAAGAAGAGGATGTTCCACATCGGATGTCTTGAAGATGGACCCGCTCCACTCCGGATGGATGAAGATAGAAGATGCCGCCTGGATGAAGACTTCTGCCCGTCTGGAGGACCACTTCTGCCCGGATAGGATGAAGACTTCGGACCGTCAGGAGGACCACTTCTGCCCGGTTGGGGGAAGACTTCTCAAGATAGGGTGATCTTCAAGGGGTTAGTGTTAGGTTTTATTATGGGGGGATTGGGTGGGTTTTAGAGTAGGGTTGGGTGTGTGGGTGGTGGGTTTTAATGTTGGGGGGTATTGTATTTGTTTTTACATGTAAAAGAGATGATTACTTTGGGGCAATGCCCCGCAAAAGGCACTTTTAAGGGCTATTTGTAATTTAGTATAGGGTAGGGATTTTTTTTATTTTGGGGGGCTTTTTTATTTTATTAGGGAGATTAGATTAGGTGTAATTAGTTTAAAAAACTTGTAATTATTTTATTATTTTCTGTAATTTAGTGGGGGGTTTCGTACTTTAGTTTATTTAATTTAATTGTAATTAATTGTAGTTAATTTAGTTAATTTATTTAATGATAGTGTAGTGTTAGGTGTAATTGTAAATTAGGTTAGGATTTATTTTACAGGTATATTTGTATCTATTTTAACTATGAAGTTATTAAATAGTTAATAACTATTTAATAACTATTGTACCTAGTTAAAATAAATACAAAGTTGCCTGTAAAATAAAAATAAATCCTAAAATAGCTACAATGTAACTATTAGTTATATTGTAGCTAGCTTAGGGTTTATTTTATAGGTAAGTACAGGTATACCTCAGTTTACAGCGCTTCACTTTACAGCGATTCGCTAATACAGCGCTTTGTGGAGCTGAAGTTTAACCTCCAAGGATTTTGAAACAGTGCTATAATCATTGTGAGATTGCTAGAAAAGTGAATGGCATCATTTTGTTATGCTTAGTTCACTCTGTTTATAGCATTGCAGTGCAATCTGTGTCTCAGTGCTATAGTCTGGCAAATTTTACTACAGTAATTGTCACTATTTTACAGGTAGAGTATTTAATGAATACTTGCTGTGCTAGTGTTAAACTAAACATAACACTATTGCACCCCTAATATATGTTAGTTCAAACATGTTTTCAGGATTTTGAACACTGTAAAGAAAGCTAAAACTGCCTTGTTTCACTTTAAGGCGGTTTATACTTTACAGCGGGGCTCCAGTCCCTAACCCGCTGTATGAGCGGGGTATACCTGTATTTAGTTTTAAATAGGAATCATTTAGTTAATTGTAGTTATTTTATTTAGATTATTTTAAATTATATTTAAGTTAGGGGGGTGTTAAGGTTAGGGTTAGACTTAAGTTTAGAGGTTAATAACTTTAATATAGTTGCGACGACGTTGGGGGAGGCAGATTAGGGGTTAATAAATATAGGTAGGTTTCGGCCATGTTAGTGACGGCAGATTAGGGGTTAATAAATGTAGGTAGGTTTCGGCAATGTTAGGGACGTCAAATTAGGGTTAATAAAATGTAACTAATGTTTGCGAGGGGGGAGTGCGGCGGTTTAGGGGTTAATATATTTATTGAAGTGGCAGCGATGTCCGGTTGGCAGATTAGGGTTTAAAAATTTATTTAAGTGTTTGCGATGTGGGGAGGGGCCTTGGTTTAGGGGTTAATAGGTAGTTTATGGGTGTTAGTGTACTTTTTAGCACTTTAGTTAAGAGTTTTATGTTACAGCGTTAGCCCATAAAACTCTTAACTACTGGCTTTTAAATGCGGTAGGAGTCTTGACAGGAGAGGGTGTACCGCTCACTTCTTCCAAGACTCGTAATACCGGCGCTATTCAAGTCCCATTGAAAAGATAGGATACGCAATTTACGTAAGTGGATTTGCGGTATGCTCGAGTCGCGGAAAAAAAGTGAGCGGTACACCTGTACCTGCCAGACTCATAATATCAGCGGGCGTTAAAAAGCAGCGCTGGGACCTCTCAACGCTGCTTTTTAAGGCTAACGCAAGACTCGTAATCTAGGCGTTCATTTTTAATAAATACTTTGAAGATAAAGTTTCCTTTTGAGGTTAAGGATTTGTTACAAAGCTATTTTATTCCTAGAGCTTGGTTAAAAGTAGTAGTACCTTTCTGAGCACAGAATTATCTGCTTGATATAAAGTCTTTTCTGTGAAGTGGTGTTAATAAAGAGAATAAAGAACAGTATTCAGATTTTACCTAGGGATTCATTATAAGAGCTGAGTCACAGTTCATGCATGTATGGTTATCATTCCCTGTTTGATGTGGTTGGATATTTAACCCTTTGAGTGCTAAGCACTTTCCCACCTGGGTGCTAAGCACATTTGAGGGTTTTTTAGTTTTACATTAGGCGATTACCTTTCCAATGGTGGGTCTTGAGGGTCTGTAGCTGCTTAGATGCCTGAGATCCAGGCTTCTAAGCAGCATGCCCCCTTTCCCTATATTGTCCATTGTCTTTTTTAAATAAAGTTGCGCAGTGACATCATCACGTCATTACGTGTGACGTCACCACGCAAAACGGAAAGCCCCGGCGATGCCTGTCACTCTACAGGCACGATCGCCAGGGTAGGTGCGGGTGGGAGCCCCCAGATCTCCCTCAAGGTGGGAGAGTGCTAGTGACGGCTCTGAGCTGTCGTTAGCACCTGAGTGAGAAACTCTGCGACGGCTCAGCGCCGTCATTAGCACTCAAGGGGTTAAAGAAGACATACTTCACCATTGCATAAACTTTGTTTGTTTGTTTTTTTGTTTTGTTTTTGAGTTGGCATTTTTGAAGCATCAAAAGGAGAGGACCAGAGGGAGTGGGAAGACGTTTTTATGGAATTGCCATTTAAAAGATTTGTTTGTTTGATTAACAGAAGCACTTTTGTTTTTTATCACTTTTTTTTCCGTTTTACACATGCAAATTATCTGTAAACTTGGCCTTAAAGCTCTCCAGTTTCAGAATATGTGATCTGTGTGTTGATATTATAACTATAGAGTTAGTATTTTCCCAAATCCTAAAGTAAAACTAGTCATATCTTTAAACTCAATATAAAAAATTTAAAAATATAGATGGACTTTCCAATCCATTAGAAGTTCTATGTGAACTGCATTTCATGGCTTTTCAGAGGATTTGCAATTTTAAGGGGCCGATTTACTATGCCCTGAATGGGGCCAACTCTCCCTGTTTCTGCGTGAGCCTTCAGGCTCGCCGGAAACAGGAGTTAAGACGCAGCGGTCTTATAGACCGCTGTTTTATAATTCATATGCCACCTCTAAGGTGGCGTACAGCAATCCGCCTGATCGTGTACGATCGGCTGATTGACACCCCCTTCTAGTGGCCGATTGGCTGCGAATCTGCAGGGGGCAGCATTGCATAAGCAGTTCACTAGAACTGCTTGTGCAATGCTGAATGCCAACAAAGTATGCTGTCCGCATTCAGCGATGTCTGGAGGACATGATACGCTGCAGCGTATCATGTCCGCCAGGCATTGTTAAATAGTCCCCTAAGACTATTCCAAAACATTAGAAAACATGGTATCATGTGATTTCTCCATGGCTTTAATTATTAAACATCCTAACAATCAGATATAATCATCACAATCTTTTTTTTATTTATTTATTCAAATATAAACTACAATTCCAAAAGAGCAGAATATAATTATGCCTAGATTACGAATGGAGCACAAAATTTGCGCTCCACTCAGTAATACTCACGAGAGCTCGCTTCCATAGGCTTCAATGGAAGCCTCGTTCTGATGCAGTGAGACACGGCAAAGAACCTAGCGCAGGGGTTAAGTCATGCAGCGTTGGGCAGCAAATTAAAAATATATATGAATATATACATATGTATTTATGTGTTTATATGTGTATATACACATAATAACATATAAATATATATATGTATATAAGCATATACATATATATTAACAATATAAACACAGTCCCCATAGACCGCAATGTAAAGGCACTTTTCAGTGCCGTTTTTTTTTTTTTAAACACCCCACATCCCCTCACTTTAACCTTTTATAACTGCTTCTTGTAGTTATTTTTTTTATTTCTTTTTAAAAGATGCTCATAAAGGAACTATACACTTTATTTGGGGGAGGCAATTTTATTAATTAACCAGAGGTCTTACCTTGGGTTAATCGTGGTAGCATTGACCAGCCACTTCTAATGGCTAGTTATTTAACGCTTCATTTGTAATCTAGCCTTTAATCTTTAATAGCACCAAGACAGTAAAATACAGTTTTTTTTTCACATGCTCAGAATAATTGTTAATACTGTTAAAATACTAATTTGTCTAATGATAATATTCTTTGCTGTGCTCTGACCCTAAACCACAATTCATTTAAGATTATCAAATAGTTCATGAATAGTCCAAATTATACCTAACAACATCTAACAAGGTTGAGCTGTATGGTCAAATGTATTTGATTATGCTATTTCTATATTCAATGACATTGTTATACATTATTATTTTCAAGTTGCACTTCAAAGTTGATCAAAAATAATAAACAGTCTTAATCCATGGCTACCTGCATGATATGTTAGTATTTATCACAATATTCCAGTCTCTTACTATCCTGTAGTTCAAGCAGTGTTTAACTTAATGACAAAAATATCCAACTCTCAAGGGGCAGTTGTGTGATTCCCGCTGCTGCTTGGCTCAGAGGCTGTGTCCGCTTATTACATGCGCTTACGAATTAGAGCATGTCATTTTCATTATAATAGTACAATAAGGTTACTGTTTTACATGGCTCTGTTATAATGTCATGTTTTATAAAATTAATTCTACCTGGGACTGTGGAAAACACTTATTTAGTAACCAAGACCTCACTGTCCAAGACTTCAATAAACTGCAATGATGTACATTTAATAAAGACCACTGAAAATTTATATTTTCTAACCCTCAATCACAACAGTTGGACTGACATCATGTTAAGTGGAAGAAAAAAAACATGAGAACTACATTGTGATAGTGTCCTCCCAAAGTAAGGAGCGGCTGATAGAAATTGTGCCAATTAATTTGTAAACAATGATTCAAAGAATCCTTCCCATAATGAATAGTGTTTGCAAACAGTAGCAAGTTTAGCAGATAGAAAAATCTCAGGCAACACTCCAATAATATCACAGTTTTTAATAATTTAGAAACTGCATGAATAATAGTTCCCAATATAAATTAACAAAACTGTGTCTCGTAATTTAGTATTGCAAATAGCAGGACAATTGTTAATACATAAGGGGCGCGATCCAATATACGGCGTAGTTTTCGGCGCAAGCGAGGGAACCCGCGCCGCCCGTAATTTCACCTCGCAACTCGACCTATCCAATATACTGCGCCGTCAGATGCTAAACTGGCGTAAGTAGCAAAAACCTGCGATCAACTAAAATGTGCGCATATAGATATTTTAGTCGTCGCAAGTACTGACGCCAGTATTTTGTTCACGTAAAGTCTCAATAAAGTGTAGTTTTATGCAAATGAGCCTACGAATCATAAAAAACAATGGCCAATTCTAAAAGATGCGACACGTAATTACGCCATTCAAAATTCATACATAAACCCATGCGCAGCGGGCATTTTCTTTAATGTGTTTGGTTGGTTCTTGGAGCTACAGCACACTACAGTGAGTAGAGAGATTAGTGGTAAGAGTAGTGAGAGAGGAGCATTTCATTAAGTTAGTTAGGTCGGATTGTTGGATTGGTAAGCCTGTACATTTACTTACACTTTTTTTACATATTGCACACATTTTGCATACACACATATACAAAATACACAACACTTTTTTTTCTAACACCTCACACATTTTATTTATCTTTTACAGTGTGATACAGTGTTTGGTTGTGATTGTGTGTGATTGAAGTGGGAGTGAGTGTGAGTGTGTGAGTGTGTGTAGTTTGAGGATGACAGGGAAAGCTAGGGCGGGGGGGAGGAGGGAAGGGGAGTTGCAGGGAGAGGATTATGGAGAGGAGGAGCAGCAGGGTCCCTGTCAAGGAGTGAGTGGAGTGGGGAGAGGGAGAGCTAGAAGGGAGGATGGGAGTGGGGCTGCCCCAAGGCCAGGCACACTCAGAAGAGGGATAGAGGGTGCACATGGGGATAGAAGGGGGAGGAGGGAGAGGATAGGGAGGAACCCACACCAGGGACATCCCAGGGAGGGAGCCAGGCGGCCCAGGACGAGGAGTGCATGAGGTGCCCCAACTTCTCTTTTGCAGAAAACCTTGCGCTAGTCCAGGCCGTCCTGGAGAACCACACTGCCCTCTTTGGCCAAGAGAAGGGCAAAGGAGTTGCCCGAAGGCGGAAAGATGCATGGCTGAAGGTCGAGGAGGCAGTCAACGGCGTGGCCCAGCAGAGGAGGAATGTGGATGGGCTCAAGAAAAGGTGGAATGACTGCAAGAGGCGGGTCAAGGAGAAAATGGGCCAAGAAGCCATGCAGCAGAGGGGAACAGGTGGTGGTCCTCACCATTAGGTGGAATATAATGAGTGGCAGGAGCTCATTCGCAGGTCCCTGAGCATCACAGCAGTTTGTGGACTTCCAGGGGCTCGTGACTCAGGGACTGCAACATCAGCACAGCATGCTGGTGAGTAACATCCCACACACCAGTATTATATGTATTTGAGATATAACATCCTTTAATGTCACACATTCATGTACACAATGAGGAGCATGGTATTTGGCCTACTAACAAAAACATCTACAATTAGATTTCACATTAAAGGGACATTAAACCAAAGCTTTTTATGTCATTTTTCAGATAGAGAATACAGTTTTAAACAACATCCCAATTTATTTCTATTATCTAATTTGCTTCATTATTTTGTTATTCTTTGTTTATTAAAGGATTACTTTTTGTTATAAATTTTAAGCTAAACAACTAACATATTGAAGTTAATAAACATTAATTAAAACCTACTGACCTATAATTTCTCCAAAAGGAAGTTTCATAACGTTCTAAAAGTTATATATTTTATTCGCCGATGATGTCACGTTATCCTGCCCACTATTTTCAGCACTGAGTGTTCAAAATACTTAAACCAATAACTTTGTGTTTAAAGCGCCATTTTGAAACCTACGTATTGTAAACAGATTGGTACAGAGCAAAGGATACCCACGGAGTGGGTTTGGAAAACAATTAAATTTGCAGACAAGATTTCTGATATACGGTAGAGATATGTTAATGAAATGCTATTGATAAAAAGCGTATTTGGGGTAGTTAGTTAGTAACAGGCATAGAAAATATTTACTTACAGTGGCCCTTTAAATATCAATGCACATGGGTGAGCCAATCACATGAGGCATTGATTTGCAGCCACCAATCAGCAGCTTCTGAGCCTATCTAGATATGCTTTTCAGCTAAGAATATCAAGAGAATGAAGCAGATTAGGTAATGGAAGTAAATTACAAAGTTGTTTAAAATTGCATGCTCTAGCTGAATCATGAAAGAATAAAAATGGGTTTAATGTCCATTTAATGCTACTTAACACATTGAAATTCATGATATGAGGTGGCGAGATCAGAATGGAGTAGATTTTCTGAAATCTGCGCGCGTAAGTACTTACGCCGTATATTGGATACCAAACTGTGCGTTTTTGTATGTTAGTCTATGGGCCAAAAAACGATGGGCGAAGACAGAAATATACGCGCGTAACTTCTGAGTTACGCCGTATATAGGATACCAAACCCGCGCAAATATTGGTGTTGCCGGCTTTTGCGGGCGACGATTTATATCGGATCGAGGCCAAGATGAGCCAAATTTCATGAGTGAATAGGAAAACCCCTGAAATTATAAGAGGCAAACAATATTGCATTATAAGAACAATCATTTTTGTAATTATTAAATGTAAAAAACCTTTTCTTAGATCTATGAATGGTACACTCAGACAATTATATGTAAATGTTAATCTTTGCCTGTAGCAAACAAAATATCACAAGAATAATCAGGGCCGCCATCAGAGGGTGAGAGGGGTGACTCCTGTCAGGGGCCCACTGAGGCAAGCACAACTATTATTAAAAAAAAAAAAAAGCAGAGTGCTATTAAGCGTGGGAAATGTCATTAGAAGGAGTAAAGCAATAGAGAGGATTTCTGAGTGTGCACTAAACCACTATGCACAGTGTGAGACAGACTTGGCACTTCAGTTTGTACAGTGTGTGCCTGAGTCAGACGGCAGATCACTTTCATGTTTTTTATTTCTTTGTGCAATTTCGGATTGTAACTTCAGTGTGGTAGTAGTTGTATGGTGGGCCAGGGGTCCATAAAACACATTTTTTAGCAATATGCAGCAGTGTATTTATGATTATTTGACAATGCTGTAGAAATTCTATATTTCAAACCATGTAGAAATGTTTCCTCCTCAATAAACAAATGCTAGGTGCCCTTTTGGCAGATATGAGTTTTTTATTTATATATATATATATATATATATATATATATATATATATATATATATATCATTTCAGTTTACTGCCTCTTTATGGAAGGACTTTCCAGATGGCAGGAGGCATTTTATCTAAGATTTTTACATCTGCATAAAATGTTATAGGGGCATATTTATCAAGCTCCGTATCTAAAGACCGCTGCTCCATAACCTGTCGGCCTGCTCTGATGCGGCGGACAGACATCACCAAAAATCAACCTGATCGAATACAATCAGGTTGATTGACACCCCCAATTGGCTGCGAATCTGCAGGGGGCGGGATTGCACCAACAGTTAACCAGAATGTATGTGTATGTATGTCTGTGTTTTCTGTAGATGTCTCTGTGAGGGTGCATATGTCTTTGTGCATTTCCTGTGGGTGTCTCTGTGAGGGTGTGTGTGTATGTCTATTTTCTGTGGGTGTCTCTGTGATGGTGTGTGCATATGTCTGTGTATTTTCTGTGGGTGGCTCTGTGAGGGTGTGTGCATATGTCTGTGTGTTTCTGTGGGTGTCTCTGTGAGGGTGTGCCTGTGTGTGTATGTCTGTGCATTTTCTGTGGGTGTCTGAGGGTGTGTGTATGTCTGTGTGTTTTCTGTGGATGCCTCAGTGAGGGTGTGTATGTATGTCTTTGTGTGTTTTCTGTGGATGTCTCTCTGTGTGTGTATCTCTTTGTGTGTTTTCTGTGGGTGTCTCTGTGTGGCCTTTCCTTTCAGCCACTGCATGCTGTTGTCATTATATTGTTGTCATCTTCCTTGACAAAAAGATCATCAGAACTTCATATTTTGTCTTGTAAATCTCCTTTTTTGACAAAACTGCAGTCTACCTCATTACTTGTGGCCCTTCTCTGAACTTTTTCTAGTTCTGCAATATCTTTTTTTGCGATTGGTCCCCAGAACTGTACTCCATACTCAATGTGAGGTCCTACCAGGGATTTATATAGTGACAGAATTATGATTTCCTCCCTTAAATCAATGTCTATTTTAATACATGCTAATATCGTATTAGCCTCTATAGCTGCTGCTCTGCATTGTGCACCCATCTTTAGCTTGTTATCTATTACTACTCCCAAATCCCCTTATTAGCTTTGTGGCCCTTGTTTGAACTTTTTCTAGTTCTGTAATATCTTTTTTTGCTATCGGTCCCCAGAACTGCACGCCATACTCAAAGTGAGGTCTTACCAGGGATTTATATAGTGACAGAATTATGCTTTCCTCCCTTGAATCAATGCCTCTTTTAATACATGCTAGTATCTTATTACCCTTTGTAGCGGCTGCCCTGCATTGTGCACCCATCTTTAGCGTGTTATCTATTACTACTCCCAAATCCCTTTCCTCCTCTGTTTGGCTAAGTCTTGTCCCATTTAAATAATACGTTTCCTGCTTATTTTTACTTCCTAAATGTAGACCCTTGCATTTTCCCATATTAAATCTCATTTTCCATTTACCTGCCCATACTTCTAAGTTTTGCAGATCCCTTTGTAATGAAAGTTCATCCTGCTCTGACGTAATGACCTTACCTAACTTAGTATCATCTGCTAAATAGAGATGTCGCTATTTAATCATTGCTCCAAGTCATTTATAAAAATATTAAAAAGAACAGGGCCCAGTACTGATCCCTGGGGGACTCCACTGATTACTTTTGTCCAATCTGAGTATGATCCATTCACTACTACTCGTTGCTCCCTATCTTTTATCCAGTTATTTATCCATGAGCTAACATTTTCAGCTATTCCCAGTCCCTTAACCTCTCATGTGGCACTGTATCAAATGCCTTTGCAAAATCTAAGTATATCACATCAACTGATTCCCCTTTATCTATATTTTTACTTACTTCCTCATAGAATCTAATTAGAATAGTTTGACATGATCTATTTTTAATAAAACCATGCTGATTTGAACTCATAATTTTTGTTTACACGATTGTGCTTATCTATATAATCCCTTATAAAACTTTCAAATATCTTCCCCACTATGGATGTCAGACTAACTGGTCTATAGCTTCCTGGATTATCCCTGCTTCCCTTTTTGAAAAGTGGCACCACATCAGCTTTATGCCAATCCTGGGGTACCATGCCTGAGGATAATGAGTCTTGAAAAATTAAGAGTAGAGGTTTGTCTATAACAGTGATAAGTTCCCTTAACACCCTTGGGTGTATTCCATCTGGAGTTGTATTTACCTTAATATTATCCAGTTTTTTCCTGTTATACTATACATAACCCAGTTAATGGTATGGGCTGGCATGTTCTAGTTTGTTCCAAAGTATCGTCCATTGGTTCCTCTCTTGTGTATACTGAAGAAAAAAAGTGGTTTAGTACCTCAGCCTTCTCCCTGTCACTGTTAACCATGCTACCCTCCATGCATTGTAATGTACCTATATTGTCCTTCTTAGATTTTTTTGCTATTTATGTACTCAAAGAACCTTTTAGGGTTAGACTTAGAATCCTTTGCAATTAATTTTTTCATTTTCAATTTTAGTTAATTTGATTGCTTTTTTGCATGCTTTGTTATATTCCTTATAAATATGGTATGTTGAGTAATAATTAAATAAATTAACTAAATAATTAAAATGCCCTACGTTTTTTCCTAATTTCTCTTAACACATTTTTATTTAGCCACATTGGCTTGGATTTTTTTATTTTTATGTTTATAACCATATGGTATTTGTTAATATGTATATTTATTTAACAAAGTTTTAAATGTTATCCATTTATCCTCTGTTTTTTATTACAGAATACTTTGTCCCAATTTATGTTATTTAATGATTTCCTTAAATCGTTCAATTTTGCTTTCTTAAAATTAAAAGTCTTAGTTAAACCGTTAAGGCACTGCTTATGAAAAGAGATTTTAAATGTGATCATGTTATGATCACTGTTACCCAAATGTTCTTTGACTTCTATGTTTGATATTACATCTGTATTGTTTGATAGCACTAAATCCAAAAAAGCTTTACTCCAAGTTGATTCCTCTATTAATTGTGACAAGAAGTTATCCCTGAGAACATTTAAAAATCTTTCCCCCTTAGCTGAATTACCAGTTTCTTTGGCCTAGTTTATATCAGGATAATTAAAGTGAATGTAAATTTTGATGCTAAAGTGCCCAGTTTTTAAAAATTCGATTAAAAACAGGGGGCACTTTAATTCATCAGAATTTACATTTAACACCTGCTGTAAAAAAAGACTTACCTTTTACTCTTGACAGCAGCTCCAGCTTCCTCCACCTGTCGCAAACCTCTTCCTGGGTCTAAAATGAGGAATCCGGCTTCCTCCAATCACAGCGTTGAATCAGACACTGATTCCCCCGGGGGGAAGCCGTAATTGGAGGATGACCTATCCATCATTTCTGACAACGACCGGAGGAAGCTGGAGCAGCTGTCAAGTTTAAAAGGTAAGTTTTTTTTCACAACAGGAGTGAAATGTAAATTTTGATCAATTAAAGTGCCCCCGTTTTAAATCAAATTTTTAAACACCGGGCACTTTAGCATCAAAATTTACATTCACTTTAAAATCTCCCATAATTACAACACTGTTATTATCAGCCTTATCTATTTGCATTAGTAGTTGAGTTTCCTCTAGGTAACTAATGTTGGGGGGCTTGTAGCATGTTCCAAGTAATATTTTTTTAGGATTTCCCCCCCCCCCACTCTTTATTTTAACCCACAGAGTCTCCTGTATCATAAATATCTTCCCTTATTGTAGGTTTAAGGTTAGGTGCTTTCCTCCTTACTTTCTAATGTGACATTTCTTAAGTCATCCCTTCCTTGAGATATTATAGGAGTGTCCTATTCTTAGACTGATCTCTACTTAACTAACAGCTAGATTACGAGTTTTGAGCGCTAGAGGGAAATTAACGAACGCAACTAAATTTGTATTATTTAACCCCCTATAGCGCAGCCATTACAAGTTTTTCAAAACCCGGCTTGTGCGTGCGATATGGGGTTTTCAAGCTCCATACCACACCAAAAACAAGAAGCGTTTTGACGTGCTCGTGCATGCTTTCCCCATCAATGGGGAGAGCGGGTCAGAAAAAAGTCTAAAACCTGCGATTGCGGAAAGAAAAGCTCTGTAACGCAGCCCCATTGATGTTTATGGGGAAAGAAAACGTAAACCTAACACCCTAACATAAACCCTATGTCTAAACACCCCTAATCTGCCCGCCACCAACATCGCCGATGCCTGCCTACAGTTATTAACCCCTAATCTGCCGCTCCCGATATCGCCGCCACTTAAATACAGGCAATAACCCCTAATCTGCCGCCCCGGATATCACCGCCACTATACTAAAGTTATTTACCCCTATTCCACCGCACCCCAACATCGCCGCCACTATATTAAAGTTATTAACCCCAATTCCGCCGCTCCACGACATCGCCACAACTAAATAAAGTTATTAACCCCTAAACCTCTGGCCTCCCACATCACTACCACTAAATAAACCTATTAACCCCTAAACCGTCAGCACCCCACATCGCAACAACCTAAATTAAACAATTAACCCCTAACCCTAAACCTAACCCTAATGTAACCCTAACCCTAACACCCCCTAAATTTAACATAATTAAAATACATCTAAATTAAATTTACAATTATTAACTAAATAATACCTATTTAAAACAAAATACATACTTACCTGTGAAATAAAACCTAAGCTAGCTACAATATAACTAATAGTTATATTGTAGCTAGCTAAGGTTTTATTTTTATTTCACAGGTAAGTTTGTATTTATTTTAACTATGTAGACTAGTTAGTAAATAGTTATTAACTATTTACTAACTACCTAGTTAAAATAAATACAAAATTACCTGTGAAATAAAACCTAAGCTACTTTACACTAAATAATACCTACCTAAAAAGGTGTGTATATATGAGAGCGCCCTGTGTGTGTAAATAGAATATATTGCTTGAACCTCTATGCAGAGGAACCAATTCAATAATTCAATAACACATGTGATAAATTTAAAATGAAATACAATAAATAACAATCAACCAAAGGATATATTACATCAGAGATCCTAAGGATTCAGTGTATCAGATTGAAGTTGCAGCTTCCCCCATAACACAGCACTGGAGGCTGGATAGTAACGAATAAAGACAAAAGGGAACAGGGAGGCACAAACCCCTCTAAGTGCAGACTTATGTACTGGTAAAATATTTATTAAAAGTGACGATAACACACTCACACTCCAAACCCTCAAACATATGAGGTATGTGCAAAACACAGCAATAAAAAGCAGTCAGATGCTTCAAGTGACAATCAGCAAATTGCTTCCTCCCCAGAACGATCCGTATGTACAGAAAGCCACAGGAAAGTAGCAAAGTTCGTTCACAAAGTCACAAGTAAAGGTCTCTAAAAGTACACGCCAAAAGCCAATACTGCACCAGACTTGTAAGGTAAAAAGCCGGCTCCCATACAGCTGGTGTGTGCAGCGTGGCGTGAAGACGGTGGGCGGGGCCTAACGCGTTTCGTAGGACGTCTTCCTACTTCGTCAGAGGCTGCCCACACTCTGTCTCAACCGTCTATTTGTCCATGCTGCTGCTCCAAGATGTCACTCCTCATTGGATATCTGCGAACAGCTGGTTAAGGAAAGAAAACCCCTATGTATACACTACGCTATAAAGTGTTATCTAAGCAGGGAATAAACATGTAAAAATCGCTACCATTATTTTGTTTGTCTCAACCTACAAAGAAAAACGGACTGCCTAAAAATTGACAAATGCATTGTATGGGAGCCGGCTTTTTACCTTACAAGTCTGGTGCAGTATTGGCTTTTGGCGTGTATTTTTAGAGACCTTTACTTGTGACTTTGTGAACGAACTTTGCTACTTTCCTGTGGCTTTCTGTACATACGGATCGTTCTGGGGAGGAAGCAAGTTGCTGATTGTCACTTGAAGCATCTGACTGCTTTTTATTGCTGTGTTTTGCACATACCTCATATGTTTGAGGGTTTGGAGTGTGAGTGTGTTATCGTCACTTTTAATAAATATTTTACCAGTACATAAGTCTGCACTTAGAGGGGTTTGTGCCTCCCTGTTCCCTTTTGTCTTTATACTTTACACTAAAACCTAAACTTGCAAAAAATAAAAAAAAACTAACATTACAAAAAAATAAAAAAAACTTCCATTACAAAAAACAAACAAAATTATCCAAAAAATAAAAATTATTCCTATTCTAATACCCTTTAAAAAACAAAAAACAACCACCCCAACATAAAAAAGCCTAATCTAGAAGAAACTACCAAAGGCCCTTAAAAGGGCCTTTTGGGGGCCCTTTAAAGGGCCTTTTGTAGGGCATTGTCCTTAGTGAAACAGCTCTTTTGCTACAAAAAATAACAAACACCCCCTAACAGCATACAAACCCCCACCCCCAAAAACTACCAAGGACCCTTAAAAGGTCCTTTTGAGGGGTCCTTAAAAGGGCCTTTTGTAGAGCATTGCCCTAAGTTAAACAGCTCTTTTGCTACAAAAAAATCACCCCCCAATAGTATACAAACCCCCACCCCCCAAACTACCAAGGCCCTTAAAACTGCCTTTTGTAGGGCATTGCCCTAAGTTAAACAGCTCCTTTGCTACAAAAAACAAACACTCCCCTAAAAAAATACATTACACAAAATAATAAATTATCAAAAATAATAAAAATTATTCCTATTCTAATACCCATTAAAAAAACACCCCAAAATATAAAAACCTAATCTAGAATAAACTACCAATTGCCCTTAAAAGGTATCAGCTCTTTTTCTGAAACAAAACTACAAATACCCACTAACATTACAAACCCCCACCCCCCCAAACCCACAAAATAAAAAAAAATATCTAAAAAACCTAAGCTACCAATTGCCCTGAAAAGGGCATTTGGATGGGCATTGCCCTTAAAAGGGCATTTACCTCTTTTACTGCCCAAACCCTAATCTAAAAATAAAACCCACCCAAAAAACCCTTAAAAAAAACTAACACTAACCCCAAGACAATCCACTTATACACCAGTTTTTGAAGTCCCGCTTGAACGATCTTCATCCCAGCGGAGAAGTCCTCATCCAGGCGGTGAGAAGTCTTCATCCAGACGGCCTCTTCAATCTTCATCCCGGCGGCGAAGTCCTCAACCAAGCAGCGAGAAGTCTTCATCCAGACGGCCTCTTCAATCTTCATCCAGGCGGCATCTTCTATCTTGATCCCAGTAGCGCGGAGTGGGTCCATCCTGAAGACATTTGGCGCGGAGCATCCTCTTCATTCGGTCGCCGCCGTACACTGAATCTTCAATGCAAGGTACGTGATTCAAGATGGTGTCCCTTGCATTCCTATTGGCTGAAAGATTTGAATCAGCCAATAGGATTTAGGCAGCTCTAATTCTATTGGATGATGAATCAGCCAAAAGAATGAGAGCTGCTTAAATCCTATTGGCTGATTTGAACAGACAAAAGGATTAGGGGTTAATAATATTTAAATAGTGTTTGCGATGCGGGAGGGTGGCGGTTTAGGGGTTAATACGTTTATTATAGTGGTGACAATGTCAGGGAGCAGCGGAATAGGGTTTAATATTTTTTAAAGTGGCGGCGATATCGGGAGCGGCAGATTAGGGGTTGATAAATGTAATATAGTGTTTGTGATGCGGGAGGGCCACGGTTTAGGGGTTAATTGGTAGTTTATGGGTGTTTGGTGTACTTTGTAGCAGTTTAGTAACTCGTAATGGTAGCGCTATGGGAATCCCATGAAAAAACGTCATTTTTACGAGTGCCGGACTGACATTGCGTTACAGGCTAAAAGGCTTGTGGTACACCTATACCGACAAGACTCGTAATGGCTGCGTTGCTGTTTTAACACTGAAATTACCATATTTTCAGTGTTAAAAGACGAACGCACAACTTGTAATCTAGCTGTAAGTTAGTTGTTTAAGATAGTTGAAGTAGCCGTAAGAACGGATTTCCAAAAATGATAATGAAATGCAGTATGAGAGAAAGGCTACAGGTCGCGTTCGCTGCAATATAAATAAATTAACAAACGGACTATGTTTAAAATAAAGATGCCATTACTACAGACTAACATCTGGATATTGGATAGCAGCACTAAATCCCTCACATAATAGACTTCTATGGGGGCAAGCTGAATAACTCATGTCGGCTGAAGGTGCACTAAACTGAAGAAAATATGAGTAAATTAGAAAGTTGCTTAAAATTGCATACTCTATCTGAATCATGAAAGAAAAAATGGGGGTTTCATGTCCCTTTAAGCATGGCTGCCCTATTAGACTTCCAGATGTTAGTGCACATGAGGCTTTCATAATTCAGATAGATCATACCATTTTAAACAAATGTCCAATTTACTTCTATTATCTAATTTGCTTCAATCTCTTTGTATCCTTTGTTGAAGGAGAAGTACGGCACTACTGGGAGCTAGCTTAAAGTCAATAACAAGAGGCATACATTGCAGCCACCAATTAGCAGCTTCTGAGACTGCCTAGGTATCCTTTTCAACAAAGGATATAAAGAGCACAAAATATATTAAATAAGAGAAATAAATTAGAAAGTTGTTTATACTTGCATACTCTGTCTGAATGATGAAGGAACAAATGTGGGTTTCATGTCCCTTTACGATAAAAGTCTTACAGACTATAGGCAACAATTTTAATCAAAAGATAAAACAAGCAGATATGAAAGGGCAAAGGTTTAGTCAATTGCTTTTTCAAGGTGATTGGTTCTGCTCCATGCATGGCCTGTGAGGTTGCAGGTCTATCAGGATAGACATTTTGTAAGTTATGAGTTTACAAGAGTTGATTCTGCTGCAAAGGACTTTTAAAAATTGTGCAGCTGGTGAGCTTTCAGGTGTATCCCTTCCTGTTTCAAATAGCTGTAGAATTTGTGCACTTCCAAACTTGTCAAGGATTCTGTACTTTCTAATACATTCTTTAAATCTGTGTAGTTGTGAGTTTATTAGAGTATTAAAAAAAAAATAGAAAAGAAATGTATGTATTTGGTGAACTTGAAGGAAACTCCATGGGGTTTGTTTACAATCAGAAAATTTGCTCCTGAAAAACCCTTTTTGTTTTCCAAGAGCCGAGTTTCTCGAGTGATCACAACAGCATGGGCTAGATTGCAAGTAGAGCGCAAATGTTGGCGCTGAGTGATAAGGGGTTTATTGCGGGGTGTTGCACTCGCCGGGCTAACTGCTTGTATTACAAGTTGAAAGTAAAAGCAATCACTTGATTGCAATCGCTATTTACGCTAGAATGATTACTGCAATTTCAGATCTCTGGTTAACTGTTTGACAAAACATAAAAGTTGAACAAAACACATCAAAAATACATTATAATCTACAGTTACACTCATAATAACACATTCTAATAAAAATTATTTTAAAAAAAAATTGCACATTTATCGAGCTCCGTATGGATCTTGATGCCCCTGTTTCTGCGCAAGCCTTCAGAAGTTATGAAGCAGCGGTCTAAAGACCGCTGCTCCATAACTGGTCCGCCTGCTCTGAGGTCGCGGAGGGAAATCAACCTGATCGAATACGATCAGGTTGATTGACACCCCCTGCTAGCCGCCGATTGGCCGCGAATCTGCAGGGGGCTGCATTGCGCCAGCAGTTCGCAAGAACTGCTGTTGCAATGATAAATGCCGACAGGGTATGCTGTCGGCATTTATCGATGTGCAGCGGACATGATACGCTTTTATGAGATCTCAGGTGGCTTTAACATTGAGATACAAAAGATGGATATGTATGTATAGTAATATGTTTAAATGTGCCTGAATATGTATTTATATGAGTACATATGTATTTACAGACATATACAAAGATACACATTTAATTAGCTGTGTAGAGCAATAACTTAAGCTCTTTTAATCTTTATGTTTTACAATGCCATAAAACTTACTCTTTATAGCTTAGCTTTCTAACAAAGCTTGATGATTATATCATATTGCTTGTCAGTCAATCTACATGAGACATTCACTAAATTAAAACTATGGTGATTGCTGAGATTCTTAATGGGGAGTTTTATCATGCTCCAAGTGGACAAGATCCGCCGCTAGGGACCTTGTTTACCTGTGTTTGGGATGAGGGAGCAGTCCCACAACCAATCACAGGAGAGCACGGCTTTTCATCATCATGGACTAATCAGTCCGGGAGGATTTCATTTCACCACCTCTGAGATGCTGCAGAGTTTAGAAAGCAATAGCTTCTTAAAGGGGCATAAAACGCTAAATATCATTATAATTAAAATGTTTAATTATGCATAATAAAAACAAAACTTGTTTAAATATGCCCCTAATTGGCTACACCAAAAGAAGCAACATTCAAAAGGTTTGCTAAGGGTTGTGTCCCACCCTTCTAAAACAATTCTTTTTTTTAATCAAAATTACTGTTTTATGTACTTTCAAAACATGTATTTTAAATGTAAATGTTATGCATAATTCTTCTATTATGCAATAGGAATTAGAGCTGCTAAAATCCTATTGGCTGTTTAAATCAGCCAATAGGATTTTAGCAGCTCTAATTCCAATTGGCTGATTAAAAATTTTCAGCCAATAGGAATGCAAGGGACACCATCTTGGATTGCGTACCTTGCATTAAAGATTCAGTGTACAGTGGCAATCCTATGAAGAGGATGCTCCGTGCCGGATGTCTTCAGGATGGATCCGCTATGTGCTACTGGGATCAAGATAGAAGATGCCGCCTGGATGAAGATTGAAGAGGCCGTGTGGATGAAGACTTCTCGCTGCTTGGATGAGGACTTCGCCGCCGGGATGAAGATCGTTCAAGCGGGACTTCTGGTGTATAAGTGGATTGCCTTGGGGTTAGTGTTAGGTTTTTTTAAGGGTTTTTTGGGTGGGTTTTATTTTTAGATTAGGGTTTGGGCAGTAAAAGAGCTAAATGGCCTTTTAAGGGCAATGCCCATCCAAATGCCCTTTTCAGGGCAATTGGTAGCTTAGGTTTTTTTAGATATATTTTTTTTTATTTTGTGGGTTTGGGGGGGTTGGGGTCTGTAATGTTAGTGGGTATTTGTATTTTTATTTCATAAAGAGAGCGGATTTCTTTGGGGCAATGACCTACAAAAGGCCCTTTTAAGTGCCATTGGTAGTTTATTCTAGATTAGGTTTTTTACTTTGGGGTGTTTTTTATAATGGGTATTAGAATAGGAATATTGTTTATTATTTTTGATAATTTGTTTGCTATTTTGTGTAATTTATTTTTTTAGGGGGGGTTTATTTTTCTTTTGTAGCAAAAGAGCTGTTTAACTTAGGGCAATGCCCTACAAAAGGCCCTTTTAAGTGCCCTTGGTAGTTTGGGGGGGGTTTGTATACTGTTAGGGGGTGTTTGTTTTTGTATGAAAAGAGCTGTTTAACTTAGGGCAATGCCATACAAAAGGCCCTTTTAAGGGCCCCCCAAAAGGCCCTTTTAAGTGCCCTTGGTAGTTTGGGGGGTGGGGGTCTGTATACTGTTAGGGGGTGTTTGTTTTTTGTAACAAAAGAGCTGTTTAAGAACCCCCAATAGGCCCCTTTAAGGGCCCTTGGTAGTTTATTTTAGATTAGGCTTTTTTTATTTTGGGGTGTTTTTTTTTTTTTTTTTTAAAGGGTATTAGAATAGGGAAAAAAATAATTTTTTTGGATAATTTCATATTTTTTTTGTAATGGTAGTTTTTTTTTAATTTTTTGTAATTTTGGTTTTAGTGTATGGTAGCTTAGGTTTTATTTGACAGGTAATGTTGTATGTATTTTAACTAGGTAGTTATTAAATAGATAATAACTATTAAGTATATTTTAGCTAGCTTAGGTTTTATTTCACATGTAAGTTTGTATTTAGTTTTAAATAGGTATTATTTAGTTAATAATTGTAAGTTTAATTTAGCTATATTTTAATTATGTTAAAGTTAGGGGGTGTTAGGGTTACGTGAGGTTTAGGGGTTAATAGTTTAATTTAGGATGTTGCGATGTGGGGGGCTGGCGGTTTAGGGGTTAATAGGTTTATTTAGTGGTAGTGATGTGGGAGGCCAGAGGTTTAGGGGTCAATAGCTTTATTTAGGTGGGGTGATGTCGGGGAGCGGTGGAATAGGGGTTAATAGATTTATTATAGTGTAAGCGATGTTGGCGTGTGGCGGAATAGGGGTTAATAACTTTAGTATAGTGGCGACGATATCGGGAGCGGCAGATTAGGGGTTAATAACTGTAGGCAGGTGTCGGCGATGTCGGGGGCAGCAGATTAGGGTGTTTAGACGTGGGGTTTATGTTAGGGTGTTTAAACTGTATTTTCTTTTTTCCCATAGACATCAATGGGGCTGCGTTACGGAGCTTTTGTTTCCGCGATCGCAGGTGTTAGACTTTTTTTTTGCCGGTTCTCCCCATTGATGTCTATGGGGAAAGCGTGCACGAGCACGTCAAACACAGCGCTTGGTTTTGGGTGAGGTATGGAGCTTAGCCGTGTTTTTCAAAACTTGTAATGGCAGCGCTATAGGGAATTAAATAACGTCATTTTGTTCATTAATTTCGCTTTAGCGCTCAAGACTCGTAATCTAGCTGAGTGTAAGGAAAGTGTATGGATTTGCCATTACAAATATGGTGGCAGCATCTCCAAGATGGCCACCACTGCATTTTACAGAAAGGGTGCATATTCTCTGGACTTACCAAGAAGTATGACTGCTCAGGTATGCTGAAGAATTATACTATTAGGAGTTTGTAGTGCTTTGGAATGGGCACTGTTGAAATGGGAGGCACTGTCACTGCTCTAGACCTGCAGTCCAATGAGGTCTAGTTAGGCCCCTTATTAAAGGGACATTAAACACCTTGCAATTTAGTTTTTCCGCAGCGTTGCAATAAATGAACATACTCTGTGACTTTTAAAATGTTTTAAATACATTAACACATTGTTTGTTGCAGTTGACTTACAAAAGCCAAACTCTACTCTCCACTTGCCTTATTTAGATGAACCCATCAGGACTTGTTAGTGGAGAAGACAAGGCTAGCCACGGTCATTATTTTAGCAAAATATTAGGTTTGTGAAGCCTACCATGTGCTCTTTCCGTTATCAGAACTGGAAAAAAACTTATTTTTTTACAGAAAAAGGGAGCAAAATTAGTAATACGCATAATAAAACATTTTATATCTCTACTTTTTATTTTCATAGTGCTCCTTCATGATTTAGGGAATAAGATCAGCAAGATAACAGCAATTTTTGTCCCAGTGGAGGATTTTTTAATTATAAATTAATTTTGCCACTTGCCTGAGAGCTGCATTCCTTCCATAGAGTTTTACACACAACAGTGTTACTGTATTCTACAGAAACTACAGAATAAATCCTATTATATCAAAGGCCAAGTGTGTTTGTCCGAAGCTGTCATGTGCAGTAGAGACTGCACGCGAGGACAAACACACTTGGCCTACCTCACCTGGCATCTGGTGTGGAGTGGATGTGACCGGGCGGGGCACAGGCTCAGATGCGCCATGAGAGCTGAGAGATAGAGAGTTTTAAAGAGGGGGATAGAGAGAGTAGAAGAGGGGGGCAAAGAGAGGGCGGAGAGACAGCAAAAGAGAGGGGGGAGAGAGCAAAAGAGAGGAAGAGAGACAGCAAAAGAGAGAGGGGAGAGAGAGCAGAAGAGGGGGAGAGAGCACAAAAGAGGGGGAGAGAGAGAGCACAAAAGAGGGGGAGAGAGAGCACTAAAGAGGGGGACAGAGAGCACAAAAGAGGGGGAGAGAGAGCTCAAAAGAGAGGGGGAGAGAGAGCGTCAAACAGGGGGAAAGATAGAGCTCAAAAGAGAGGGGTAGAGAGAGAGCGCAAAAGAGAAGGGGGAGGAGAGAGCGCAAAAGAGAAGGGGGAGAGAGCACAAAAGAGAAAGGGGAGAGAGCGCAAAAGAGAGGGGGGAGAGAGCGCTAAAGAGAGGGGGAGAGAGAGCAAAAGAGAAGGGGGAGAGTGCAAAAGAGGGGGAGAGCGCAAAAGAGGGGGGAGAGAGCGCAAAAGGGGGGGAGAGCAAAAGAGGGGGGAGAGAGCGCAAAAGAGGGGGAAGAGAGCGCAAAAGAAGGAGGAGAGAGCGCAAAAGAGGGGGGAGAGAGCGCAAAAGAGGGGGGAGAGAGAGAAAAAGAGGGGGGAAAGAGAGCAAAAGAGAGGGGAAAGAGTGCAAAAGAGAGGGGGAGAGAGGGCAAAAGAGAGGGGAAGAGAGCGCAAAAGAGGGGGGAGAGAGAGCAAAAGAGGGGGAGAGAGAGCAAAATAGGGGAGAGAGAGCAAAAGAGGGGGAGAGAGAGAGCAAAAGAGGGGGAGAGAGCAGAAGAGGGGAGGGAAAGAGAGAGTGCAAAAGAGAGGGGGGAGAGAGGGAGCAAGGGTTGGAACCTCGGTACTTAAAATTGGCCTGTGTACATGGGCTTTAGGACTAGTACTCTATAAATAAGTTATAATTCTGATTAATGTATGAACCTAAATAACTGCATGGTTTGTCTGATTTTATCCTGACATGCCCAAATATTTGATTAAGCCAGGTTTGTACTTCGAAATGTGTTAAAGTCACTGCACAGAGATTATTACAGCTGGCCTAAGGCCAAAAGTATTATTTATCTGCTAGGCAATCATTTGCTAGTTTAATTGCAAAAGTGTTTCACATTCACTGCGTAAGAGAAGAGTACTAAATATATTCAGCTTCTAGCTTTATTTCTAAGTTATTTTTTTTAAAAGAGATTTCCATTTTATTCTTTATATCAGATAACAGAAGAGAACAGGTACTATCCATAAATGTATATTATGGTACATCCATAACTCTCAACCTGGGCGGCAGAATTCTGGATGCCTAAATATTTTTGAAAGACATTCGGCTAGATTACGAGTTTTTGTCTGTAAGGCTTGTGGTGCTAACGAGAATTTTTTTCTCACCACTCACTTAAGACAACGCTGGTATTACAGGCTTTTCTAAACCCGGTGTTAGCCGCAAAAAATTGAGCGGAGAGCAAAATGTAGCTCCACATCTCACCTCAATACCAGCGCTGCTTACGGTAGCGGTAAACTGGCTAAATGTGCTTGTGCACAATTTCCCCATAGGAAACAATGGGGCAGATTCGGCTTAAAAAAAGAACTAACACCTACAAAAAAGCAGCGTTCAGCTCCTAACGCAGCCCCATTGTTTCCTATGGGAAAATACATTTTACGTCTACACCTAACACCCTAACATTAACCCTGAGTCTAAACACCCCTAATCTTACACTTATTAACCCCTAATCTGCCGCCCCCGACATTGTCGCCAACTGCATTATATTATTAACCCCTAATCTGCCGCTCCGGACACCACCGCCACCTACATTATACTTATGAACCCATAATCTACTGACCCCAACATCGCTGAACCCTACATTATATTTATTAACCCCTACTATGCCGCCCCCAACGTCGCCGTAACCTACCTACATTTATTAACCACTAATCTGCCGCCCCCAACGTCGCTGCCACTATAATAAAGTTATTAACCCCTAAACCTAAGTCTAACCCTAACCTTAACACCCCCCCAAATTAAATATAATTTTAAATAATCTTAATAAAATTACTACAATTAAATAAATTAATCCTATTTAAAACCAAATACTTAGCTATAAAATAAACCCTAAGCTAGCTACAATATAACTAATAGTTACATTTGTATCTATCTTAGGGTTTATTTTTATTTTACAGGCTACTTTGTATTTATTTTAACTAGGTACAATAGTTATTAAATAGTTATTAAATATTTAATAACTACCTAGCTAAAATAAATACAAAAGTACCTGTAAAATAAAACCTAACCTAAGTTACAATTACACCTAACACTACACTATAATTAAATTAAATCCCTAAACTAAATACAATTAAATACAATTAAATAAAATAAAATAAAATACACAAAAAAAACACTAAATTACAGAAAATAAAAAAATAATTACACATTTTTAAACTAATTACACCTAATCTAATCCCCCTAATAAAATAAAAATGCCCCCTAAAATAATAAAAATCCCTACCCTATACTAAATTACAAATAGCCCTTAAAAGGGCTTTTTGCGGGGCATTGACCCAAAGTAATCAGCTATTTTACCTGTAATAAAAATACAATACCCCCCCACATTAAAACTCACCACCCACCACCCACACACCCAACACTACTCTAAAACCCACCCAATCCCCCCTTAATAAAACCTAAAACTAACCCCTTGAAGATCACCCTACCTTGAGACATATTCACCCAACCGGGCACAAGTTGTCCTCCAGACAGGCAGAAGTCTTTATCCTATCCATGCAGAAGAGGACCTCCAGACGGGCAGAAGTCTTCATCCAGACGGCATCTTCTATCTTCATCCATCCGGAGCGGAGCGGATCAATCTTCAAGCCAAACGACGCGGAGCATCCTCTTCTTCCGACGACTCCCGACGAATGAAGGTTCCTTTAAATGACGTCATCCAAGATGGCGTCCCTTGAATTCCGATTCCGATAGGATTCTATCAGCCAATCGGAATTAAGGTAGGAAAAATCCTATTGGCTGATGCAATCAGCCAATAGAATTGAGCTCGCATTCTATTGGCTGATTGGAACAGCCAATAGAATACGAGCTCAATCCTATTGGCTGATTGGATCAGCCAATAGGATTGAACTTCAATTCTATTGGCTGATTGCATCAGCCAATAGAATTTTTCCAACCTTAATTCCGATTGGCTGATAAAATCCTATCAGCCAATCGGAATTCAAGGGACGCCATCTTGGATAACGTCATTTAAAGGAATCTTCATTTGTCGGGAGTCGTCGGAAGAAGAGGATGCTCCGCGTCGGTTCGCTTGAAGATGGACCCACTCCGCTCCGGATGGATGAAGATAGAAGATGCCGCCTGGATGAAGACTTCTGCCCATCTGGAGGTCCTCTTCTGCCCAGATAGGATGAAGACTTCTGCCCGTCTGGAGGACCACTTGTGCCCGGTTGGGTGAAGACGTCTCAAGGTAGGGTGATCTTCAAGGGGTTAGTGTTAGGTTTTATTAAGGGGGGATTGGGTGGCTTTTAGAGTAGGGTTGGGTGTGTGGGTGGTGGGTTTTAATGTTGGGGGGTATTGTATTTTTTTTTACAGGTAAAAGAGCTGATTACTTTAGGGAAATGCCCCGCAAAAAGCCCTTTTAAGGGCTATTTGTAATTTAGTATAGGGTAGGGATTTTTATTATTTTGGGGGGCTTTTTTATTTTATTAGGGGGATTAGATTAGGTGTAATTAGTTTAAAAAATTGTAATTATTTTTTTATATTCTGTAATTAAGTGTTTGTTTTTTTCGTACTTTATTTAATTTAATTGTAATTAATTGTAGTTCATTTAGGTAATTAATTTAATTATAGTGTAGTGTAATTATAACTTAGGTTAGGTTTTATTTTACAGGTAAATTTGTACTTATTTTAGCTAGGTAGTTATTAAATAGTTAATAACTATTTAATAACTATTGTACCTAGTTAAAATAAATACAAACTTGCCTGTAAAATAAAAATAAACTCTAAGCTAGCTACAATGTAACTATTAGTTATATTGTAGCTAGCTTAGGGTTTATTTTATAGGAAAGTATTTAGTTTTAAATAGGATTAATTTATTTAATTGTAATAATTGTATTTAGATTATTTTAAATTATATTTAAATTAAGGGGGGGTTAGGGTTAGGGTTAGACTTAGATTTAGGGGTTAATACATTTAGTATAGTGGCGGCGACGTTGGGGGCTGCAGAATAGGGGTTAATAAATGTAGGGCTTAATAATATTTAACTAGTGGCGGGAGTGCGGTGATTTAGGGGTTAATATATTTATTAAAGTGGCGGCGATTTCTGGTAGCCAGATTAGGGGTTAAAAATTTTAGTTAAGTGTTTGCGATGTGGGGGGGGCCTCAGTTTAGGGGTTAATAGGTAGTTTATGGGTGTTAGTGTACTTTTTAGCACTTTAGTTAAGAGTTTTATGTTACAACGTTAGCCCATAAAACTCTTAACTACTGACTTTTAAATGTGGTAACAGTCTTGACAGGAGAGGCTGTACCGCTCACTTTTTCCAAGACTTGTAATACCGACATTAGGAAAATCCCATTGAAAAGATAGGATATGCAATTGACGTAAGGGGATTTGCGGTATGCTTGAGTCGCGGAAAAAAAGTGAGCGGTACACCTGTACCTGCCAGACTTGTAATACCAGCGGGCGTTAAAAAGCAGCGTTGGGACCTGCTTTTTAAGGCTAACGCAAGACTCGTAATGTAGACGATTGTATGGTGCAATAAATGTTTCTGTGAATACTCATTCCGACCATATAACTTGATATTTCAAATGCAAAATTCAATGTAAAGGGATACTAAACCCAATTTTTTTATAATGATTCAGATAGAGCGTGCAATTTTAACCCCTTAGTGACCAGACCGATTTTCAATCAGACCAGGGCTATTTTTACATTTCTGCGGTGTTTGTGTTTAGCTTTAATTTTCCTCTTACTCATTTAGTGTACCGACACATATTATATACCTTTTTTTCACCATTAAATGGACTTTCTAAAGATACTATTATTTTCAGCATATCATATAATGTACTATACATTTTTTAATATAAAATATGATGAAAAAATGGAAAAAACTATTTTTCTAACTTTGACCCCCAAAATCTGTTACACATCTACAACCACCGAATGCTAAATAGTTTCTAAATTTTGTCCTGAGTTTAGAAATACCCAATGTTTCCATGTTCTATGCTTTTTTTTGCATGTTATAGGGCAATAAGTACAAGTAGCACTTTGCTATTTCCAAACAATTGGCTAGATTACGAGTTGTGCGTTAGGTCCCAACGCTGCTTTTTAACGCCCGCTGGTATTACAAGTCTTGAAGGTACAGGTGTACCGCTCATTTTTTTGGCCAGACTTGGAAATACGTAAATTGTGTATCCTATTTTTTCAATGGGACTTGCATAGCGCCGGTATTACGAGTCTGCCAATAAGTGAACGGTAGACCCGGTAAACAGTAGTTAAGAGTTTTACACTACAACGCCGTAGCATAAAACTCTTAACTAAAGTGCTAAAAAGTACACTAACACCCATAAACTACCTATTAACCCCTAAACCGAGGCCCTCCCACATCGCAAACACTAAAATAACATTTTTAACCCCTAATCTGCCGAACCGGACATCGCCGCCACTATAATAAATATATTAACCCCTAAACCGCCGCACTCCCACCTCACAAACATTAGTTAAATATTATTAACCCCTAATCTGCCGTCCCTAACATCGCCGCCACCTACCTACATTTATTAACCCCTAATCTGCTGCCCCCAACGTTGCCACCACTATACTAATGTTATTAACCCCTAAATCTAAGTCTAACCCAAACCCCCCCTAACTTAAATATAATTTAAATAAATCTAAATAAAATTACTATAATTAACTAAATTATTCCTATTTAAAACTAAATACCTGTAAAATAAACCCTAAGCTAGCTACAATATAACTAATAGTTACATTGTAGCTAGCTTAGGATTTATTTTTATTTTACAGGCAAGTTTGTATTTATTTTAACTAGGTAGAATAGTTACTAAATAGTTATTAACTATTTAATAACTACCTAGATAAAATAAAAACAAATTGACCTGTAAAATAAAACCTAACCTAAGTTACAATTACACCTAACACTACACTATAATTAAATTAATTCCCTAAACTAAATATAATTAAATACATTTAAATAAAATTAGCTAAAGTACAAAAAAATCCCACTAAATTACAGAAAATAATAAACAAATTACAAGATTTTTAAACTAATTACACCTAATATAATCCCCCTAACAAAATAAAAAAGCCCCCCAAAATAAAAAAAGCCCTACCCTACACTACATTACAAATAGCCCTTAAAAGGGCCTTTTGCGGGGCATTGCCCCAAAGAAATCAGCTCTTTTACCTGTAAAAAAAATTACAAAACCCACCACCCACACAACCAACCCTACTCTAAAACCCTTAAAAAAAAAAAACACTTAAAAAAACCTAACACTAACCCCTTGAGGTCCTCCAGACGGGCAGAAGTGGTCCTCCAGATGGGCAGAAGTCTTCATCCAGACGGCATTTTCTATCTTTATCCATGCGGAGCGGGTCCATCTTCAAGACATCCGACACGGAGCATCCTCTTCTTTCCACGGCGACTGAAGAATGAAGGTTCCTTTAAGTGACATCATCCAAGATGGCGTCCCTTAGATTCCGATTGGCTGATAGAATTCTATCAGCTGATCGGAATTGAAGGGACGCCATCTTGGATGACGTCACTTAAAGGTACCTTCATTCTTCAGTCGCCGTAGAAAGAAAAGGATGCTCCGCGTCGGATGTCTTGAAGATGGACACGCTCCGCGCCGGATGGATGAAGATAGAAGATGCCGTCTGGATGAAGACTTCTGCCCGTCTGGAGGACCACTTCTGCCCGTCTTGAGGACCACTTCTGCCGGATTCGTTGAGGACTTCGGCCCGGTTGGGTGAAGACATCTCCCTGTAAGGTGATCTTCAAGGGGTTAGTGTTAGTTTTTTTTAAGGGGGTATTGGGTGGGTTTTAGAGTAGGGTTGGTTGTGTGAGTGGTGGGTTTTAATGTTGGGGGGATTTGTAATATTTTTTACAGGTTAAAGAGCTGATTACTTTGGGGCAATGCTCCTCAAAAGGCCCTTTTAAGGGTTATTTGTAATTTAGTGTAGGGTAGGGCTTTTTTTTATTTTGGGGGGCTTTTTTATTTTGTTAGGGGATTAGATTAGGTTTAATTAGTTTAAAAATATTGTAATTTGTTTATTATTTTCTGTAATTTAGTGTTTGTTTGTTTTTGTACTTTAGCTAATATTATTTAAGTGTATTTAATTGTATTTAGTTTAGGGAATTAATTTAATTATAGTGTAGTGTTAGGTGTAATTGTAACTTAGGTTAGGTTTTATTTTACAGGTCAATTTGTCTTTATAAACATAATTAACCTATTAACCCCTAAACCGCAAAATCCTCACATCGCAATAAACCTATTTACTTTATTAACCCCTAAACCGCAAAATCCTCACATCGCAATAAACCTATTTACCCTATTAACCCCTAAACCGCAAAATCCCCACATCGCAATAAACCTAATTAACCTATTAACCCCTTAAACTGCCAAAACCCACAACGCAAATTACTAAGACCCCTAACCTAACACCCCCTAAATTAACACAAATTACCTTAACAAAAAAAAACTAAAGCTACAAAAAATAAAAAAAGCTAAGATTACAAAAAATAAAAAAGGCTAACATTACAGAACATAAAAAAACAAAATTACCAAAGTTTACAAAATTAAACCTAATCCCTATAAAAATAAAATAGCCCCCCCAAATAAAAACACCCCATAATCTAAGAATCAACTACCAGTAGCCCTTAAAAGGGCTTTTTGCAGGGCATTGCCCCAAGATAAACAGCTCTTTTACATTCAACATACACAAAGTTCCCCATAACAGTAAACCCCCCCACCCACCAAACCCCCCGAAAATAAAAAAACCTAACACTAAAAAACCTAAACTACCCATTGCCCTGAAAAGGGCATTTGTTGGGCATTGCCCTTAAAAGGGCATTTAGCTCTTTTTACAAAATGCCCACCCTAATCTAAATAAAAAAAAAAAAAAAAAAAACCTAAATCTAACCCCCAGGTTGGTACTCACCGTTCCTGAAGTCCGGCAGAGAAGGTCCTGTCCCATGCGGTGAAGTCTTCTTCCAAGCGGCGACCTCTTCTTTCTTCTTCCAGGAACAATCCGGCGCGGAGCTACTGGTAGTTTATTCTTAGAGTAGGGGGTGCTTTAATTTGGGGGGGGGGGGGGCTTTTTTATTTTCATAGGGATTAGGTATAATTTTTTAAACTTTGGTAATTTGTTTTTTTTATGTTCTGTAATGTTAGCTTTTTTATTTTTTGTAATCTTAGCTTTTTTATTTTTTGTAACTTTAGCTTAATTTAAATGTAGGTTTAATTTTTGGAGGTTGCTTTTTTTAAATATATATATATATTTAGATTAGGGATAGGCAGCAAAAGAGATGAATGCCCTTTTAAGGGCAATGCCCATACAAATGTACTTTCATGGCAATGGCTACTTTAGATTTTTAGTGTTAGGTTTATTTATTTTGGGGGGTTTGGTGGGTGGTGGGTTTTACTGTTAGGGGGGACTTAGAATTTTTGGTAACTGCAAAAGAGCTGTTTCACTTAGGGCAATGCCCTACAAAAAGCCATTTTAAGGGCTATTGGTAGTTTAGCATTAGATTAGGGGGTGTTTTTCATTTAGAGCTCTGCGTTAGCCGTCAAAACCAGCTTTAGGGGGTCCTAACGCTGGTTTTGGCCGCCCGCTGGTATTTAGAGTCCGTCAGGAAAGAGTCTAACGCTCACTTTCCAGCCACGACTTTTCCATACCGCAGATCCCCTTACGTTAATTGCGTTTCCTATCTTTTCAATGGGATCTTTCTAACGCCGGTATTTAGAGTCTTGGCTGAAGTGAGCGTTAGAAATCTAACGACAAGACTCCAGCCGCAGAAAAAAGCCAGGAGTTAAGAGCTTTCTGGGCTAACGCCGGTTCATAAAGCTCTTAACTACTGTGCTCTAAAGTACACTAACACCCATAAACTACCTATGCACCCCTAAACCGAGGTCCCCCCACATCGCTGCTACTCTATTAAAAAATTTTAACCCCTAATCTGCCGACCGCACACCGCCGCAACCTACATTATCCCTATGTACCCCTAATCTGCTGCCCCTAACATCGCCGACCCCTACATAATATTTATTACCCCCTAATCTGCCCCCCCCCAATGTTGCCGCTACCTACCTACAATTATTAACCCCTAATCTGCCGACCGGACCTCACAGCTACTATAATAAATGTATTAACCCCTAATCCGCCTCACTCTCGCCTCGCAAACCCTATAATAAATAGTATTAACCCCTAATCTGCCCTCCCTAACATCGCCGACACCTAACTTCAAGTATTAACCCCTAATCTGCCGACCGGACCTCGCCGCTACTCTAATAAATGTATTAACCCCTAAAGCTAAGTCTAACCCTAACACCCCCCTAAGTTAAATAGAATTTAAATCTAACGAAATAAAATAAATCTTATTAAATAAATTATTCCTATTTAAATCTAAATACTTACCTGTAAAATAAACCCTAATATAGCTACAATATAAATAATAATTATATTGTAGCTATTTTAGGATTAATATTTATTTTACAGGCAACTTTGTATTTATTTTAACCAGGTACAATAGCTATTAAATAGTTAATAACTATTTAATAGTTACCTAGTTAAAATAATTGCAAAATTACCTGTAAAATAAATCCTAACCTAAGTTACCATTAAACCTAACACTACACTATCAATAAATTAATTAAATAAACTACCTACAATTATCTACAATTAAATCACCTAGACTAAATTACAAAAACAAACAAACACTAAATTACAAAAAAAACAAACACTAAATTACAAAAAATAAAAAAAGATTATAAGAATTTTAAACTAATTGCACCTACTCTAAGCCCCCTAAAAAAATAACAAAGCCCCCAAAATAAAAAAATGCCCTACCCTATTCTAAAATAAAATTTTTCAAGCTCTTTTACCTTACCAGCCCTTAAAAGGGCCTTTTTGCGGGGCATGCCCCAAAGAATTCTGCTCTTTTGCCTGTAAAAAAACATACAATACCCCCCCAACATTACAACCCACCACCCACATACCCCTAATCTAACCCAACCCCCCCTTAAAAAACCTAACACTAAGCCCCTGAAGATCTTCCTACCTTGTATTCACCACGCCGGGTATCACAGATCCGTCCAGAAGAGGGTCCGAAGTCTTCCTCCTATCCGGCAAGAAGAGGTCCAGAAGAGGCTCCGAAGTCTTCATCCTATCCGGCAAGAAGAGGAGATCCGGACCGGCAAACATCTTCATCCAAGCGGCATCTTCTATCTTCTTCCATCCGGCGCGGAGCAGGACAGTCTTGAAGCAGCCGACGCGGATCCATCCTCTTCTAACGACGTCCTAAGTCCGAATGAAGGTTCCTTTAAATGACGTCATCCAAGATGGCGTCTCTCGAATTCCGATTGGCTGATAGGATTCTATCATCCAATCGGAATTAAGGTAGGAAAAATCTGATTGGCTGATTGAATCAGCCAATCAGATTCAAGTTCAATCGGATTGGCTGATCCAATCAGCCAATCAGATTGAGCTTGCATTCTATTGGCTGTTCCGATCAGCCAATAGAATGCAAGCTCAATCTGATTGGCTGATTCAATTTGAGAGAAAAAACAGCTAAAGGGGGAAAATATTTGGAATGCCCTGTCCAGTCCACTAGCACAGGCGGGGAAACTCATTTTACTATAAAGAAAACAATACACTATTAATTTATACTTATAAGTACACATTTGACAGCAGTGTTTGCATCTACAGTGTAGTTTTATTACAATTGACAGTGCTAAAAGAGAAAACTACTAACTAGTAGTAGATTACTCAACCCAAAGCGCTAACAGCTTAAATCAGAACACCAAAATATAAAATAATATCAAATGATAACAATATGTTGCAAGTCAAATACGGCTAACTCACAGATGTAAAATGTATCAAATATTACAATTTATTAAAATACATGAAATACGCTGATCAGATGTACTGTATGTATAAAAACAAAGTGCAAAAACAAATTGAAGCCAATATAAAAAACAATCGGCTAGATTTAGAGTTGGGCGGTAGCCGTCAAAACCAGCGTTAGAGGCTCCTAACGCTGGTTTTTACCGCCCTCTGGTATTTGGAGTCAGTCAGGAAAGGGTCTAATGCTCACTTTGCAGTCGCGACTTTTCCATACCGCAGATCCCCCTACGCCATTTGTGTATCCTATCTTTTCAATGGGATCTTTCTAACTCTGGTATTTAGAGTCGTGGCTGAAGTGAGCGTTAGAAATCTAACGACAAAACTCCAGCCGCAGAAAAAAGCCAGGAGTTAAGAGCTTTCTGGGCTAACGCCGGTTCATAAAGCTCTTAACTACTGTGCTCTAAAGTACACTAACACCCATAAACTACCTATGCACCCCTAAACCGAGGCCCCCCCACATCGCTGCTACTCTATTAAAAAAATTTAACCCCTAATCTGCCGACCGCACACCGCCGCAACCTACATTATCCCTATGTACCCCTAATCTGCTGCCCCCCATACCGCCGCCACTCTATTAAATTTTTTTAACCCCTAATCTGCCGCTCCGTACACCGCCGCCAGCTACATTATCCCTATGTACCCCTAATCTACTGCCCCTAACATCGCCGACACCTACATAATATTTATTAACCCCTAATCTGCCCCCCCAACGTCGCCGCTACCTTACCTACACTTATTAACCCCTAATCTGCCGACCGCACCGCACCGCTACTATAATAAATGTATTAACCCCTAATCCGCCTCACTCCCGCCTCAATAACCCTATAATAAATAGTATTAACCCCTAATCTGCCCTCCCTAACATCGCCGACACCTAACTTCAAACATTAACCCCTAATCTGCCGACCGGAGCTCACTGCTATTCTAATATATTTTTTAACCCCTAAAGCTAAGTCTAACCCTAACACTAACACCCCCCTAAGTTAAATATAATTTTTATCTAATGAAATAAATTAACTATTATTAAATAAATTAATCCTATTTAAAACTAAATACTTACCTGTAAAATAAACCCTAATATAGCTACAATATAAATTATAATTATATTGTAGCTATTTTAGGATTAATATTTATTTTACAGGCAACTTTGTAATTATTTTAACCAGGTACAATAGCTATTAAATAGTTCATAACTATTTAATAGTTACCTAGTTAAAATAATTACAAAATTACCTGTAAAATAAATCCTAACCTAAGTTACAATTAAACCTAAAACTACACTATCAATAAATAAATTAAATAAAATACCTACAATTATCTACAATTAAACCTAACACTACACTATCAATAAATGAATTAAATAAAATACCTACAATTATCTACAATTAAACCTAACACTACACTATCAATAAATTAATTAAATACAATACCTACAAATAAATACAATTAAATAAACTAACTAAAGTACAAAAAATAAAAAAGAACTAAGTTACAAAAAATAAAAAAATATTTACAAACATTAGAAAAATATTACAACAATTTTAAACTAATTACACCTACTCTAAGCCCCCTAATAAAATAACAAAGCCCCCCAAAATAAAAAAATGCCCTACCCTATTCTAAATTAAAAAAGTTCAAAGCTCTTTTACCTTACCAGCCCTGAAAAGGGCCCTTTGCGGGGCATGCCCCAAAGAATTCAGCTCTTTTGCCTGTACAATACCCCCCCAACATTACAACCCACCACCCACATACCCCTAATCTAACCCAAACCCCCCTTAAATAAACCTAACACTAAGCCCCTGAAGATCTCCCTACCTTGTCTTCACCTCACCGGGTTCAGCGATCGGTCCAGAAGAGGGTCCGAAGTCTTGATCCAAGCGGCGGCTGAAGAACTCCATCATCGGGCTGAAGTCGGAAGTCCATCATCGGGATGAAGTCTTCTATCAAGCCGCATCTTCAATCTTCTTTCTTCCGGAGCAGAGCGGAGCCATCTTCTTCCCAGCCGACGCGGATCCAACCTCTTCAAGCGACGCCTACTCGCCGAATGACGGTTCCTTTAAATGACGTCATCCAAGATGGCGTCCCTCGAATTCCGATTGGCTGATAGGATTCTATCAGCCAATCGGAATTAAGGTAGGAATATTCTGATTGGCTGATGGAATCAGCCAATTAGAATGCGAGCTCAATCTGATTGGCTGATTCCATCAGTCAATCAGAATTTTCCTACCTTAATTCCGATTGGCTGATAGAATCCTATCAGCCAATCGGAATTCGACGGACGCCATCTTGGATGACGTCATTTAAAGGAACCGTCATTCGGCGAGTAGGCGTCGGTAGAAGCGGATGTTCCGCGTCGGCTGGAAGATGATGGCTCCGGAAGAAAGAAGATTGAAGATGCTGCTTCATAGAAGACTTCATCCCGATTATGGACTTCTTCAGCGCCCGCTTGGATCATCCGCTTGGATGATGGATTTCTTCAGCCGCCGCTTGGATCCAGACTTCAGCCCGAAGATGGACGTCACTCTTCAGCCCCCCGCTTGGGCTTGGATCAAGACATCGGAAGGCTCTTCTGGACAGATCGGGACCCGGTGTGGTGAAGACAAGGTAGGGAGATCTTCAGGGGCTTAGTGTTAGGTTTATTTAAGGGGGGTTTGGGTTAGATTAGGGGTATGTGGGTGGTGGGTTGTAATGTTGGGGGGGGTATTGTATGTTTTTTTTTACAGGCAAAAGAGCTGAATTCTTTGGGGCATGCCCCACAAAGGGCCCTTTTCAGGGCTGGTAAGGTAAAAGAGCTTTTCTATTTTAATTTTAGAATAGGGTAGGGCATTTTTTTTATTTTGGGGGTCTTTGTTATTTTATTAGGGGGCTTAGAGTAGGTGTAATTAGTTTAAAATTGTTGTAATATTTTTCTAATGTTTGTAAATATCTTTTTATTTTTTGTAACTTAGTTCTTTTTTATTTTTTGTACTTTAGTTAGTTTATTTAATTGTATTTATTTGTAGGTATTGTATTTAATTAATTTATTGATAGTGTAGTGTTAGGTTTAATTGTAGATAATTGTAGGTAGTTTATTTAATTTATTTATTGATAGTGTAGTGTTAGGTTTAATTGTAACTTAGGTTAGGATTTATTTTACAGGTAATTTTGTAATTATTTTAACTAGGTAACTATTAAATAGTTATGAACTATTTAATAGCTATTGTACCTGGTTAAAATAAATACAAAGTTGCCTGTAAAATAAATATTAATCCTAAAATAGCTACAATATAATTATAATTTATATTGTAGCTATATTAGGGTTTATTTTACAGGTAAGTATTTAGATTTAAATAGGAATAATTTATTTAATAAGAGTTAATTTATTTCGTTAGAATAAAATTATATTTAACTTAGGGGGGTGTTAGTGTTAGGGTTAGACTTAGCTTTAGGGGTTAAAAAATATATTAGAATAGCAGTGAGCTCCGGTCGGCAGATTAGGGGTTAATGTTTGAAGTTAGGTGTCGGCGATGTTAGGGAGGGCAGATTAGGGGTTAATACTATTTATTATAGGGTTATTGAGGCGGGAGTGAGGCGGATTAGGGGTTAATAACTTTATTATAGTAGCGGTGCGGTCCGCTCGGCAGATTAGGGGTTAATAAATTTAGGCAGGTGGAGGCGACGTTGAGGGGGGCAGATTAGGGGTTAATAAATATAATATAGGGGTCGGCGGTGTTAGGGGCAGCAGATTAGGGTTACATAGCTATAATGTAGCTTGCCGTGGTGTACAGAGCGGCAGATTAGGGGTTAATAATAATATGCAGGGGTCAGCGATAGCGGGGGCAGCAGATTAGGGGTTAATAAGTGTAAGGTTAGGGGTGTTTAGACTCGGGGTTCATGTTAGGGTGTTAGGTGCAGACTTAGGAAGTGTTTCCGCATAGCAAACAATGGGGCTGCGTTAGGAGCTGAACGCTGCTTTTTTGCAGGTGTTAGGTTTTTTTTCAGCTCAAACAGCCCCATTGTTTTCTATGGGGGAATCGTGCACGAGCACGTTTTTGAAGCTGGCCGCGTCCGTAAGCACCGCTGGTATCGAGAGTTGCAGTGGCGTTAAATTATGCTCTACGCTCCTTTTTTGGAGCCTAACGCAGCCATTCTGTGAACTCTAAATACCAGCGGTATTTAAAAGGTGCGGGGGAAAAAAAGCACGCGTAGCTAACGCACCCCTTTGGCCGCAGAACTCTAAATCTAGCCGAATATGCACACACTGTCATTTTAATTGAATTTTGAAGTTTAAGAAATCTCTTGTTACACCATATCTTTAGCAGTCTTCACATTCTTTCTTCTATCACTGAATTTTGATCTATTTAACAATTAATTTGGCCGAATATTAGAATACCCAATGAAAATCTCTCTTAGGGTTTATAAACCATTCATCTGATTTCATCTGGAGCTTGACAAAGGCACGGAATGGGCTGAAACGCGTTGCTCCTGTTGTTGCATTATTCTGTCCCTTGTAGGCTTCCGTATCAGAAAGGTTCTGTCTAACAGCCACTGCATACTTCGTACCATTATTGTGGACATTGATACAGCTGGTTACCGCACAGACAAGGATACGCCTAAGGGATAGACATCACTCTCAAATAGAACCTCTGGTGTAAGTAAAAGTGAAAACCTTTTGCTTGGTTCTTTTTCTTCGTGTGCTTTTGAATATATTTGTGTTCTAGCTTCGATCCTGGGTTGAAATAACGAAATGAAAGTCATTTGATTTCTGGTTCTGATTCCAGCTTCACAGCGATCTTGGATACTACACTTTGTGCATCTTATCGGCTCTTAATTTACAACACTGTTAATTATCCCTCTTGTTTTTAATATTGTTTTTTAATATTGTTTTTTATATTGGCTTCAATTTGTTTTTGCACTTTGTTTTTATATATACGTCTGATCAGCGTATGTCATGTATTTTAATAAATTGTAATATTTAATACATTTTACATCTGTGAGTTAGCCGCATTTGATTTTGATCATTTGATATTATTTTATATTTTGGTGTTCTGATTTAAGCTGTTAGCGCTGTGGGTTGAGTAATCTACTACTAGTTAGTAGTTTTCTCTTTTAGCACTGTCAAACATTTGGAGGTTTGGGATCCTCCTTTTCCCACTAACCAGCTCAGGGAAAACACACA